>NC_038245.2:4530252-4608947 GCF_000004515.6 Glycine max
AAAAAAAAACAGGCGCCAAGACTCACCCCAGACGGCAGCTCATAAATGCTTAGGCCGTCAGTATGATAGCGTGCTGGTGAAATGACTAATAATGTAAAAAAAATGAATTTTTTACATTGATTATAATCATAACTCACCTTTATAATTATAATCAATATCTAAAAATTTATAAAATTAACTTTTTACATCACTTTGCTACTAACTTAATGATAAAATATACACAAAAATTGAAAAATTATATAGTAACATTTGTAAAATATTAAAAGTTGAATGAAAAAATTTGTTGGAAAAAGATTAAAGTAATAGAATTGTAAAAGTGAATGATAAAATGTATGAAAATAAAATTTAAGTGATAAAAATTTATAAAATAATGAAAATATATGGTAATATTTACAATTAAGCTTAATTAATTAGTTTATTCTAACATTTTAATTCTTGAGCGTAACAATTTTTAATATACTATACTGAAACATTTTAAAATTCTTATTTCTATGAACAACTCTCAATCCTCCGCTATTAACTGTCTTATACTTAACACATTTTAATACATCAAATGTAGTCTTGAAACGTGGAATGCTCTATATATAATGTGATTTGTGTTGCAAAACGTGGAATGTCCTTTTAGCATTTATCACACTTTATGTATCTACTGGTAAAGGAGAGAATTATTCAACTATGCTTTTTGATGTCTCATATATGTTGGTGCTGACATTTTCGATGTCAACTAAAAATGCCAAAGGCAAAATTAAATTACTAAAGGAGGGGGCTGTGACAAACCACTCATAGGAAAGAAAATAATTTGGCTTTAAAAGGAATGAATATTTCTAACACCCACAAAAAAACAAAAGAAATTACGTATGTACGTTGCATGAAGTAGCTAGTAGCTAGCATTCCTAAAAGGAAAGAATCTACTTTCAAAAGCTACAGTAATCTGTGCTTTAAAAGGAACAAATTTGGTTTAAAATAATTATGGAGTGTGTGGATTCAAAAGGAAAATAGCTATCCACTATCACAGCGGCACTTCAAAAGGAAAGAATCTGGTTCAGAATCAAATATTTAACTAGAGGCAATCAATAGTTTAAAGGCATCCTCCACAAAAATAAAATAATAAAATTAGTATCAATTTATTTTCACTTATAACTTTTTAAATTCATTTAAAAAAGCCTTTCATGAGGATAATATTAATTTTTTTATGGGAGCAAAAATAAAAATTATTAAATATATTCATGTAGCAAAAAAATTCTTGTTGGGGGGCAATTAAGCTAGAATGTGGATCCACCTATGTTGGTATCTGTTTTTTATTCTTATATATGAAAAAATAAATACACTACTTTTATAAGTACGAATTTAATACTGTAGTCAGTAATGATAATAATGTAAAAATGGTACCCAGCTGAATGGGAATTTCTCATATGATCTCAATACTATACATATATATTGTACTATGATAAAAAAATATGTTAAACTATTCACTTTCATTTTTTTTTATAAAATAAAATGTTAATGACGTATTGTTGGAAAATTTAATGAGTGTTTGGCTTCATATTGGCTTTTTTTTAAGGGAGCTTCATATTGACTATAAAAGTATTTAATGTAGAATACATAAGAGATACAATAAGTAGTATTAATTAGAACTCATGATTGACTCAAACGAATATCTAGGCATAACGAAATTGATAATAAATTCATGTATGATGATCTTTTTTGTCAAAGGTCTTTGCTCATGATACATTGATGAACTTTACTCGCGACCCAACAAATATATGTGCTTAGGTTATATTTGTATAAATTATGATTTACATTCAGCAATTGAAGAATACTACACAAATAACACAATATAATGAACATTACTTATAGCTAGGTATGGAATATCATATATCATATTAGAATAAAGTGCTAATAACATGCATAATTAGGTTAAATTAATTGTTATATAACAAAAAATATTATTAATTAAATATATCATTAATGTTGTTACTATATCGTATTGTTAATTTATTTATACTCATAAATATTTAATTTTCGTCGAAGAAAGTTTATTATACAAAGGAGCTTGATCCAACACCAAACTGGTGTGGAATATGATACTTTTGTTTTATATTGTAAAAGATAAAGATTGATAGACACTAATATCTAGTAAACACTTAGAGAAGGACATTTGAAGTAATTTTATTGTTTTTCTTTTTTATTAACTTGCTGGATATGGTTCTTTTTCTGTTTTTTTGGCATTTCTGGTGCCTTTAATTTCTTTTATTTATATATATTTATCTGGCCGATAAAATTAAAAAACACTTAGAGAAGGAAAAAAAGAAGAAAAAAACATAAGTATAAAACATGTTATAATGTGTTCACAAACAAAAGGTGATATAATGTATCAATGTGTGATATAATTAACGGATAATCATATGTATTAAACATGTGAAATAAAGTTTCTAGAAATAGAATAATTTCTTAAATAAATATCAGTCCCTCTTATTCTTCACTAGAAGATATATCCTACAGATAAAGATAAATAATAACTATTGATTAAGTATATGGTTTTTTTAACTGCAAATTAAGTGTATGATATGTGAAGATGTATAGTTATATATAATTACTCTACGGTAAAAGGTATATATGTTGAAAAAAATGTTGTCCACTGGTATTTCTCATGAAAGCGAGTTAATGCAAGCGAATTGTAGCCACTTCCTTACATCTTCAACCTATATTTTTTTCAAAGAAAGATATCCACATACTTAAAAATCATGAGACTAATTTTTGAGATATATAAATCATTGAACTAAATTTTATCTTTCTTAATTAAGTCTTATCCATACATATAGATGAGAAATCAAACCTCTATTTATTTATTAATATGCTTAAAAAATCAGACATCATCTAACAACTACAATGGACTTTGTTGGTCACATCTTCAGCATATGTTACTGTATAAAAGTCTATACAATGAATCAAAACTAAAGTACTTGTAAACGAATAAGAAAGTGTAGTCTCTTCTTATTTCCAACTCTCCCATCCTCATGCATTACGAACTAACAATTTCTACAGATTTATCACTGACTTCAAGCACCTTCCAAACCACAACAACAATCACCACACATGATAATGATCATAGCAAGAAAAACAAAAGATGGCAAAACGGTAGAAATCCAAAGAAAACCTTCACCATGTCAATGCACAAGCTCGTTCTGAAGCGCTGGGTATCTTTCAAGAACTTGGTCCTCATTGGAGGGTGGAGCCGGGACTTTGTGAGGAGAAGGGGGTTGAAGGAAGGAGATGAAATTGGACTTCTTTGGGATTCTTATGCTCACTGCTTTCACTTCTCTGTGCTCAAACCAATTCATCACTAGTATAATCACCTCTCTTGCTCATGGAATAGATGTAAACTTACCGGAATATGTTTGGATAAGTTTATTCACAAGAATTTCTAGTAGAAGAAAATAAAAAAAATAAAATAATAAAGTTTTTTCGTAAGTTAAATTAACTTGTCCATAAGTTAAAAAATTATCTTTTAAAAAAATTATATGAAAAAATTTATACAAATTAAGTAATGTATAAGCTGATTTGAACTTATAATGAAAAAATTCATTTTTTTTAATCTTAGAAGTATTTTTGGTTAAGCTTACCCAAATAGGTATGTAGTGGTTATTGTCAAATATATTCTTAACCCAATTTAAATAAACTTATTTGTATTGAAAAAGAAATAAAAAGATAAAATGATTAAGTTGTTATCATAAACTAAGTTTACACAACTTTTGAAGAAGCTATTTCATTTAATTTCAGATAAATTATAAGCTGATTTTAGTTTATGGGTGAAACTAAATTTTTATTGTTACCTTTTTTTTTTTACTTTCTTTTACTATTAGTGTTTAAGATGAAATTTATTCAAATAGAACCTTATATTAATTTTATCTTGATTTTTATTATTGGTCTTAATAAAATCAGTACGTTTAAATTCATACTATTTATTATGAAAAATATAGTAATGAAGTTAGAAATTAAATAAATTAGAGTTGATGCGCTCTCAATTTAATTTTAATTATGGCGATATTCTGTACTGAAATGCTGATGCTTTTGCTTTAATTGTATTGAGGTAAATTTTCTTAAACGTTCCTACGCATATATGTCATTGTATATGATTTATGCTCATGGAATTCCCCTTTGACTTTGAATCCATGACAACCCAGGAAATCGCGTTGGACCCCAACCATAGGGCTCGATTTTACCACTTCTGTTTCTTTCTTCAACAGACAACTTTAACCTCCTGCTTTCGCCAACCCATGTATTACACAATGTACTTTTTAATTCTTATTTGTTAGCTTTTTCTTCTTAAAAAGGACAAATTAGGCAAAAGGCAATTTCAGTGGCAATTGGCTTAACGTAATATTATTTTTAGGGGTTTAATATGTTTTTATCACTTTCAACTGGTCCTAAACTTTTCTTCTCTTCAATATTTTTTTTTATAACTGCTAAAAGATGACTTAACAATCATGTTGTTAGTTGTCATGGTATCAACTTTAACATCACATTCACTTTTTTTAAAATCATATTTTATTTTCATGAAATTCACTTGAAGTTGCTCATTATTTTTTATTGATATGAAGAATGTAGATTTGGAGAAATGTTCTCATTGCATGGTTGGTAAGCAAATCAGAGTATCCTTCAAGAAACATCTTCCTTCTAGAAAATTTGAGTTGCTTGAATTGGTGCATTCAAATGTTTGTGATCCTTTGAAAGTGAAATCCTTTAATAGTGCTGATATGATGAATAAGGCATTAATAAGAGGGAAATTTAAAACTTGCTCTAAGATCGTCAGTTTGGCGGTCACCCCCACATAGTTGTGAGGGGGAGATTTGTGGGGTTTTTTGACTCCCTTCCTATATGGAGTAAAGACTTAAATGAGAAGACTTGCATGTCTGACTTATTTATTTAAGTGGAGATGGGTCAAATTAGTGACTGAGATACAATGAGAGAGACTCATACCTCTATACTTTAATTTTTATTCCACGTTAAACAACAAACAAATTATATCTCTGTTTTCTTTAATTTATATTTTGCGTTCTATACTTTATTGGTGCTATTCTATTATAGAGTTTGTTATTATGTTATCCTATTTCCTCCATCAGTCACTCCATTGCTGCAGTGTCACTATGAGTTATTGATTTTGTGTTTTGGTACGTAAATGGTTTACTGCTAGTTGATTTTTGTAATGATGGTTGTTGATTTTGCTTATTGTATCTCCCTTCTTGTATTTTAACTTTCCAAATCTTTAAATCTTTTTTTTTTCTGGTAGCTTTACCCTACCAAAAAATTTGTTGCTCCTTACAGGAATTACTAAAACAAGTATCTCAAACTAGCAACACTTTGTCACGTGAATGTTATGTCGAATTAGTAGCTTACATTGGAAGTCATATGGCTACCCCATCATTGTTAAACAATGATACTTTGAGAGACTGAAAATGAAGACAAATATAGTTAAGAGACTAAGACCGATTAAAAAATTGCTGAGAAAATATAAGGTTTGAATCTACATAATTGATATTTCTAATAAAATTAACACTTGTTTATAAATTTTTTTGAAAAATTAAAAGTAAATTTTATAAAAAGATGAGGGATTAAGATTGATAAAAAAAATATTAAAAAACTAAAAATGAATTTTCTAAAAACATAAAAGAGTAAAAACGTAACATAATTTACAAACAAAATTACATGTAAATATAACACATCATCATCATATTAGTTAATGATGTGCACAAATTCATGCGATTGTCAAAACATGACTATCATATCATTACTTAAGGTAATACTTAAAGACAAAGATTGAAAATGTTAATAACTGAAAAGTTTAAAGATTAAAAACCAAACAAGAACTAAAGGTAGAATTCAAAAAAAATTTAGAGAATAAAAACATTTTAAACTCTTATTTTTATCTTCTCTGTATAAAGAAAACGTGGTTGAACACAATTTAAAAAAAATGTAATATTTTAATACACCAGCTCAAAAAATAGAATTTTGTAGAAGTCAATTAAAGGATTTTTAACTTTTAAAGAGAAAATTTTAAAGGAAAACCTGTCATAAATTATCGGAGACCCGTCTGGGTTTGTAGAATAGAAAATCTCTTCGTAATCTAAATCTGCATCTTCCCTTTTACTTTCCTTCTCATACTCGTGTTTTAAGCAAAGAAATATTATTAGAAGGCGCATTCCAAAGATACATAGTTCCCCAAATTAACACCCCAACAAAAATCACTATCTGAAGATGAACACAAACCTGAACTCATAACAGGAAGCTATAGTCCCACCAAAAACAAAATAATAAACAACACATAAAGGAAGAAACCATCGACAAAAAATGCTGCAACTATGTTCCCCTTTTGTTGACACTTAATTAATTGAATGCAGTGATCAGGTTCCTTTGTGTAATTATTTTATGGGAATGGTAGAGAACTTTTCTTGCTAGAGATAGGATTTAAATTTATAATGTTATATTTGGCAAGCAAATACATCAAGGTACTAATCGTGCCATGCATATGTAAGGATAATAAGAAATAAGAAATAGTACTGCATGCACGACATTATTTTTTTTTCTAGATCAAAGACCACAAATGTCTCTTTATCCACTGAGTCAAAAACGAATCTTGCTTATAGTGCATGACTGTTGTTGGTCCAAAAAAATTTTGCATACGGTAAAAATTGAATATAGATTCTCCCGTTAAATAAATCATTTTCACTCATGTGAACACAACGAGATCTTATATCACTACACCAATCATTTAAATTATACGACATCAATTAATCACATATTTCCCCTTTCCAATTAATATGTATGTAAAATTGATGCAATTAGCACAGTTCAACGTGATTAATAATTGATAATTAAATGTTGTCTAACATTTAAACAACTGGACTTGCAAATACAACTTGCATGTCAATATCACCGATTATTACAGGAAAAATAGTTACTCTTGATTCAACATTATTAATACACATAACCAAACAACATTCATTGAGATGTAAGACAATTCATGATCATAGTCAGCCACTCAAAAGGAACTTTTGACTCATTTTGACTTATATAAGATTGAAACTTGGCTTTTTCGTACTTTCTCGTTGAACCGTATATAATAGTGCTGAAATTTTAGGAGATCTTTATAAAATATCAATAACTACCAAGAATACATTACATTAGATTATCAAGAAGAGTTTTAGGAATACCTAGTTCTATAATAATTGTTCAAACAAACGCAACGGGATCTGAATCCGTAGGTGATTTCAGATCTATGCGCTCTTCTTAGGATTTGTCACGGAATGTTATAGAGACAACGGATAACCGACTAACAGCATAACCGTTAGCTTCATGGTTCTTCCTCAACCGAAACCTCTTTATTCCTTAATAGGATCTTCGTAACTCTTCAGATGAGAAAAAAGAAACTATGTATGACGACTCAGTATATTGGAGATCATAATCTTCTTATAGCATATTAAACTAATAAGGTTCTCATTATCCTTTAATGGACCAACATTAAAATCTGCTCATTTAAGTTCATATCATCTGATTTAGTTGTCTAATAGACTCACTTAATTTAATCACATAAAATAAAATTCACTAATAATAAATAGTTAATATAATTATCTTATAATATTAGTTCATATTAATTATTGGAATAGAAAATTTCGACAAGTAAAACAAGTATCCTATATGTAGTATGCATTGTATGCTTGTAGCAACATTCTTTGATTTTGGTAGTAATTTAAGAAGTAATTTAGAGATGACAGAGAAAAGAATACAAGAAAGAAAAAAGAGAGAAAGAAAATGCATGCCATGCAAGAAATTTACTATAACTAAGATATGTAACACAAGAAATTGACCATTTTTTTTTTGCTCACATTAAAGAAAATGAGCAAAGTTTATACAACTAGTCAAGTAGTTGACCTTTCTATATCCATAATCCATTGTTGTGGAAAACAATTGATTAAAACTAGTGGCCTATAAAAAAAAGATTAAAACTAGTGCATCATGAAGGGGCATTTAATTTATTCTTTACCTTTTCTGTTCATCTTCTGCATTTGCAAGATCTGAAAGAAGAATCTTTCCAACTTTTCATTATTCAAATTAAGTGATCTGATGAAAAATCCACGAATTTGGTCCATAAATGGAATTGAATGCACAGATACAATGTTCTCCATCCCCCTCGCCCTTACCCCCCATTAGTTAATTATTGGACATGTTGGACAAAAGGAATCCTGCCTCTGCAGTGTGCACTACATTGCACATTATTATAACACGATGTGTAGGTTATAACATATAACGCATGGAGTCATCTTAATTGTTATACTTATAAACTAAATTTGCAAGTTTAACTTTTTGTATATATGTATTTTGTCACTTTCTCATTCTCTTAGTCTTACTTTTCCAACTTTCCTCCTCTTTATTATATGTATTATAAGCCTCATCAACATAATTTATGTGTTTGAATTAGATTCATAGTGGGAAATAATTAATTAATTTTTCAAGGTAAAAGTAAAATAAAAAATAGTTGCTTTTACTTTTTTATGGTGTCACACCATGATTTTATGGAGTATAATTAATTCTTGGGTTGTCCAAAGTCCAAAATTAACCTAACAAATAATAAAACAAAATCTAAAATGAACAATCTAATCAATTCTATTTTATTTTGGAACATTGAGGAATGAAAAAGAAACAGAAGTCCGATTCGGCAAGAACGCATGAAGAGCTGCATCTGCCATCCTGGCTCGAAATTGACACATAAATTTGTAGATTTTATACTAGTATTAGAAAATGTCGTACCTAACTTTTTTTTTTGAGGTAGTCGTACCTAATAACCTTAATAATACATCTAACTTTCAAAAATAAATAATATATGTATATTTATTTTTACAATATCAACTTTCTGATCATCTCTATATGAAGTGAATTTTGTCAACACGGTTTTTTTATAGGCATTTTGTTACACACGTTTACTATAAGTTTTTTCCTTTTTTTTTTTTAGAAAAACACGTTTACTATAAGTTTTTTCCTTTTTTTTTGTTGAGAAAAACACGTTTACTATAAGTTCTTAAGGGAAATTCTAATCATTCATCACTCAGGGATGTCATTTTGGAAAAGTAGCAACGGGTCATGTATAGTTTGGGGTAGCCTGGTCCATACGAGTTGCAAAGTTATTTAGACTCGGGAGCTACTATTCTTACCCCAAACTTTCTATTTTCACCACCCCCGTGAGTAACTTTTCTTTATTCACCCCAAAATTACTATTCTCACCACCCTCGTGAGTGACTTTTCTTTATTCCAAAAATATCCTTCCCATGCAATCATGAATCCCTTAAAAAAAAAAAAAACACACGGAATCATATGTAAGGGAAAGTTATTTGTTTTAATTAAAAATCAAGGAGGTCATTTGGGAGAAGTCACAACTTGGTTGGGTTAAGGCCAACATTGATGGAGCAGTCAATGGTAGTCCTGGCCCTGTGGGGGTGTGGGGGCATGTTTAGAGATCACAGGGGCTTTAATGTCAGAAGCTTTGCCATCTATATTGGTATTCATTCATCTCTTGAAGCAGAGATTATGGGAGCCATCTTTGCGATAGAGCTTGCTTCGGCTAATGGCTGGAGTAGACTTTGACTTGAAATAGATTCGGAGTTGGTCACCAAGGCTTTCAAGAAGCCAAATATTGTTCCATGGAGGTTGCGTAACTGGTGGAAAAATTGTCTCTCTATTCTTAGAAAGTTTAATTTCAAGGTCACTCACATATACAGATAACCAATGTGCAGAAAAAAAAGGGTAATTTGTATCATAATTAATTTGATTATAATTAAAAGGGTAATTTATGTCATCATTTATTTAATTTTGATTAAAAAGGTAATTCATTTTTTTGACAGAAAAAAAAGTTCATAAGAGTGTGTATTGGGTTGATCTGTACGTAAAATCCATGGTTATATATTTTGACAGCGAGGGGAGTTTTTAAAAACATCGTATTCCTTCCATTTTATAATAATTATCATTTAAGTTTTTTTTAAGAATTAAGAAAATCATTAAATATTCTTAAAGTGATATTTCATTGTAAAACAAAAGGAATATGCAATTTTTGTAAAAGATAATTATTTTAAAACAGTGAACGAAAATAGGATAAAATTATGAACCATGCATAGGTGGTATGAAGCTTGGCATGCATATTATTGTGAGAATTTTACTCGACATATATATTCGTTGAGTCCCAACACATCAATGCATGCTCAAAAAGTTCAACTGTTTTATTTCTAAATGTAACATGTCTTTTTATCTCATAATTAAGCTAGCATATTTAGTCTAAGACAAAAAGACTACTACAGCATACTATAGTCCCAACTTGTATCATCACTGAATAGAACTTCAAGTCAATGCAATCGATCTCTAATGTGCATATTTGCCCCACTCTACCCAAAGTATATAACTTTATCATTATTAAATTTTTATGTGTGCATATTTCTAAATTTGGCATAATATTTCGTATCGTGCTAGCTTATTCAAATAATTTAGTTGAATTACTATTTTTTTCAAGGGACCAGTAACTATAAAGAGAGAAACAGCTTTCTGACAAGTCTGAAGAAGAAATATATTTGGTGAAAACAACTCCTGTATATCATGGTGTTCCTTTCCGGCAGTGCGTAGAAACTAGAAAGCTGGTTGGCAGTAACAATATAATTCTGCATCTTGCAGAAGTGGTTGGACCAATCAAGCACACGTGATCAAATTATAAGCAAATACATAGTCTTGGTCACATTAAAGAAGACGATTGTTGGAGATTCCAAAAGTTCAAAATGAAGAGCCCGAGAAACAAACATGCTGACTTCAAGGATTGAAGATTAGAACATAGAGACAATCCTGAAACATGAAAATACCAAAATCCTAATCGATTCCAAAAAGAATTTAAAAAAAAAAAAAACAATGCAAATGCAAGGTTATTGAGTCGTAAATTTCAGAATATGCAATATTTTCTTAACGAAAAACTTTGTATGAATGATGTAAAATGTAGCACATTAAGAATCCAAGGTCCATGGAATTCTTCAAACATGATATCCCTCCAAGTGTAATTGTGTAGTTGAATTGTCAGCCATGTTAGTAAGTAGAGCCTATGAGGTCATGAAAGGTTGCCCCTGCATGATCATGATAGGTGGGGTCAACTTAAAAGATTCTAGCCAAAGGTTGACCATGACCATATAAGGCACTGTTAGACACCCCACAACCCTTAACATTAAGCTTGAAGAAGCATAGGTGCTTTCACGGTTGGTCCTTTAATTGGTCGGACACAACAAGGCCCTAACATTGAATATGAAGAAGTGAAGGCGTTTACCTTGATTGTTCCTTTGGTTAGACACTCCACAACCTATCAACTTTGAGTCTAGCTAAAGAGGCAAAGGTTTGCACGCTTATTATGATTGGAAATTTGGATGGACAATCTTCGCATTCGAAACAATGCAGATGAATATAAACAAAAAATCATAAGGAGTTGAAGAATCCTTTAAGTGGGACTAGATGCAGGTCACAATTGGTGGCTTAACCAGTATAAATGTTCGGTGCATTTTCTTTTAACCCTACTCCTTGTATTGCTATATTATTACATTTGATAGTTTGATTGATTTGCTATGGCTTTAATTATTATCATATTATTTTAAATCGAATCAAATTGAGATTTCTCTCTTAGTATCTTTTCAAAAATTTATTCTTCACATTTTGTAAAAATTGTTTTTGCAAAAAGTTTTTAAAATTCAAATGATCTGGTCTCAAGTTTTGTTAGGGGTGAATTCCTTGGTAATAGGATAGCGTTCCTTAATTACAGATTTTGTTAACTTGATTGGATCTTGACATAGTTCCTTCAATTTGTTCATTCTTTTTTACTCTCTTTTAATGATATTGGATGTGATTTTTTGGTGGATTTATGTGGGTGTCAACATGATTGAGATGCATACACACCCTTCATAGATCTTACACTAACTTTATAAAAAAAAAAAATCACCTTCCACTCTTGAATTTTACTGGCTATTTGGTTGACTTTATCCTAATTATCAAAGGAAACATTGTATTCACTGTTACATAATTCATTTTCGTTTTGTAAATTATGTCGTAGACACATGAAATTAAGGACACTTTCCATGACCTATTATAGTGTTTTTTTTTAAGAGTTATGGACTATATAGTGTTGATTAGTACTGCTAAGAATGTATATGTTGATTGGTCTATAGTTGTTTACGAATGCATGTCCGTTTTACTTATATACCAATGATTTGCTCATATTGAATATTGCCTCCAAAGGCAACCTTTCCAACTTTAATTTATTAGGTTAAAGGTTTAGAAATTTTCTCTTGTCATGTCTCGTCAACATCCATTGTCTAGCTAGGAACCATTTATTTAGTGTTTCTTCTTATGAAGAACATACACAACATGAATGACACTACTAAAAAAATCCTATTTTACATCGTACACTCAACGTCGGTCACATGAAGCCCGTCGTAGTAATGAAAGCGGTGATATTTACGTAAATATATAAGTAAATTAATTGCTAGATGTATTGTACGACGTCGTTTGTAGTTGTCACCGTCTTTGTATCGTGACCAGGGGCATTTTTGAACTTATCTAAGACGGTGGCTTAGTAGACACCGTCGTTGAACTACCAACCTACAAAGACGGGGTTAGTTATACACCATCGTAAAGCCTGTCATTTATATACTTGTCTCAGCTCCTCAAAGGTATTGTCTGACGAAACCAACAGCTCCCGTCGATATCATCCCTCTTTACCACCCTCACATTGTGCCTCTTTACCAACAGCTCACGTTGCCAAAGTCGTACCCCTTTGAGTGGTGTCGCCTCCTGCAACTGTTCGTCAAGGTAAGAAGTCATACCCCTTTAAGGGTTCACTTGCAATTGTTGAGTTGAAGAAGTTTTGTATTACTTTCGCATTTGTTATACCTAGAGAGGTATTGCGTGTTTAGGGTTTAGCCCCTATGCTAGGAATTGCAAGTGTAACATCCAACTCTTCTTAAATCAAAGCTAGTCCCCATTTGGTATACCCAGTGCATTTGTTCAGGACCTAGTCCATCCAACTCTGTGTGTATGTATTTCTGGTTCCTGTTATTAGTATGGTAGCAGCTTCCTTTTCAGTAGAGTGTGCGTACATGTATTGAGTGCTATATTTGGTGTGCTTTTGCCCTGTGTTTTGATCCTAATGGCCTCTGTCTTTGGATCCCAAAGGTGTCCACACCATTCCATTGTGTGGATGCTTCATCTATTTGATGCCTCTATTGGACAAACATATTTGACCACTGCTGGTGTTGTTGGAAACCCGGCTGAGCACACAATTCTAAATTGGTTTAAGATTCAGAAGTATGAGGATGCTTATAAGTTGGTCTATATTGTCCTAGTGTGTGCCCCTCTTGCCACCATCTGTGCAAGGATATTGGAATGTTTGTGGATACCAATAGGAGAATGCATGTGGCTCTCAGTGATGATCCCTTCAAAATTAAGTTCAAAGAACCCTGAGATCAAAGCTCTTTCAAATGATGGCAAAATTAAATGACAATGCATGAATACGTGTGTTTATAATGTGCGTTACGCCATACCCGTCGTTGATTTCATGTTTACTACCACGTTGACTGCTTAAGACAATGACTTTGTCTTCGTTTATTACTAAGACGGGTATGGGTTGACCGTCATAATCGTTGTCGGCATACAACGACACCTGAAGCAAAGTCGGTGCATGGCCCGACGTAGTCCTTCCATTTTAACCGATGTAGATCCTTTGTTTTGTAGCAGTGTGATAAAAAACTTAGCAACTGGTCATATCTTCATGGGTCCTTGTTAGTTAGTCTTTGAGGTCGTTAGAAATGTCTTTTGTTTCTTCTTGTGACAAAATTTGAATGTTTCTTGAAATAACGCTTGTATACGTGCTTCTTTAAGATCAAGACAATAATCGTTTGTATACGTGCTTCTTTAAGAGACAAACTATTTATAAGTACTTGATGTTATTCTTATTAAGTATTCTAAATCTTTGTATAAATCTTATTAATTCCAACAAAACCATAAACGCCAAAAAATCCCCAATCATATTAATTAACTTATCTATTTGCCGATCAAAAAAAAAATATTAACTTACCTATACATATGATTAAATCTGAATCTCCCAATCCTTCGTCAACCGTTGATGATGGAGTAGATTCCACCATAGACCAGTATGGATGAAGATGATTAACTTAATTAAATTAACACCATGATATTTAACCAATGGAACCGCAATGTTGAAATCACTCTCCACCAACAACTTTCTAATTCCAAACGAAAGCCACCTCCCAAAGCATAGACATAGGTGGACCCAAAATTCTGCATAAATCCGAAAACTCAATTCCCATACATATATCACGTAAGACACCCGCACAAGATGATTGTAACCCATACATGCTCCCTAACAGACCCATCAATGTCACACCAAAAATCATATAAAAGACACCGGGCTACAAAATAACATCCCTGTCACTTAATGCCAGAGTTGCATATATAATCCATCTTTTCCGATTAGATTCTGTTAATAAGCTAGCTAACTATTGAGAAATTTTTCTTGGACTCGTAATGTTTGTATTTATATAGTATTGATTTTCATTAGACAAAAACTGCATCAATGGAAGCAAATCCAATCACTAACATTTTTTTTTTATTTTTTTATTATATATGAAACTTTCTGTAGTGCATTAAAATAAATAATATGAATATTATTTATATTGAGTTGATTTAAAAAAATTTCTCTGCACACCTGACACTTTTTTGTTTGTCTTTACAATTTTTAGTTTTTTTTTTTTACATTTTGGTCAATATGAAAAAAAAATTAACACTGTATCTCGTCTCTACAACCCTACACTTTGACAATTTTGTTTTTTAATTGTTTTGTTTTGTCTATATATAAAAAATATAACACCGTTTATAATTTTAATAAACAATGAGTTAAAAAGAATTGTTTTAAAGTAAGTAAACTACATGCAGGCAATTATTAAGAATTGCATTAATTTTAGATAATAGTAATGAGCAATAATAAAATTAAAATGGAGAAGTTTATAATTAAAAAGTTTTTAATTAAGAAAAATGGGAACATCGTACTGCAACGTAGCATAATAGCCGCTATTGTAGACCTTATTTTAAAAAACAATGAGTTAAAAATAATTGTTTTAAAGAAAGTAAACTACATGTAGGAAATTATTAAGAATTGCCTTAATTTTAGATAATAGTAAGAAGAAATAATAAAATTAAAATGGAGAAGTTTGTAATTAAAAAGTTTATAATTAAGAAAAATGGGAATATCGTACTGCTGCGTAACATAATAGCCGTTATTGTAGACCTTATTTTATATAATAAATAATAGAAAAATATTTCTTCGTCAAGTTAATTTCAGGACCTCTGCATGAATAATGCCCTGCTAGCATAGTAAAGTTTTTACTACTAGCACAATAACGTTTTATAATATATAGTTCTGTAAGATTACTCCAAAGCTATAGGAATGTGTTCTGACGTTAGCATATTACCTACCAGGCCATGTACGATTCAAGCTTGAAGGAAATTTCTTATCCATTAGTACATGATTTATTCCATATTCACTCGAAGATTCTTCTAGGCAAGTAGCTAGCTTGCACTGAATCCTCCATGCATTGTTTTTCCTCTTTACCAAGACTCCTACTACGTCTCCATTAATTCAAAGTATTTTATGTTTCTTATTTTATTTGTTTGTTTACTATGCACCAATATAAATGCATGTATACCTAAAGGCTAAAGCATTCATGGGTATAATGTCTCTTTTATGCATAATGCATGGTAACAGCCGAAAATATAGACCGGCAAAACGTACGTGACATGCAAGGTTTGGAAATGCATTAGGAATTGACCTAATTTCAGAATTGTTGAGTTTAATTTTCCTATTTAATTCACATAAGTTTTTTTTTAAAAGGTCTAGCTAACTCGAAACTATATTTACAAATCTATTTATAATAAACTGATTAAATAAAGTTGCAAATATACATCAAGATAAAATAAGAAGCCTACACATACGTAGGTCAGCATCAAGTTAAAATTAAATTTTTAAATAGATTATATAACTACATAGTTTTAAAATATTATAATAATAATAATTAAATTTTATACAAATAACAATTTTATTATTACATTGTTTGTGGTTATTTTAATACACTGACTTACTAGGTTTAAGCTGGTCTTTCTTAATGGCCCAAAATAAGTTTCTTAGGAGTAACCTAACCTATTTTGATCTCTAAGCATAGGACTATGCATTTGAAAACCAACTCTTGTCACTTAATTAATTAACGAGAAGCACAAATGTCATAGAACAATTATTTCAAAAGTTTAACATGTTGATAATTGATACATGTTCATAACAAATTTATATAATACGCCTATTCAGGTAATGGCATTTCACTCTTAAAAGTGTAAATAATTTATATGCCTAACCTTTATTTAATTAGAATAAATGGGTGACAAAGATCAAAGCTCTTGATGGCTGGATATTCATAAGCTAGATAACAATAGAGAAAGAAAAGGCAAAAGGAGAGAATAAAAGGGATTATATATATGTAATAGTTAGCAAAAAAATAAAAAGTGAACTTCGGAGCGACAGGAGGATAGTTCACAAAGTACTTGTGAACAACATTGCGAAATGTTTCTGAAAGAATAATTTCATAAGGATAAAATATCATCTCACATCTTTTTACACTTTGTTATACTTGAGTTTGATCTTGTCATTCATCATCATTCAACCATTGTTATTTGTTATAAGTTTAACGTCTTTTAATCGATGGTGATTAAGTAAGTGCAATATAAAAAGTTCATGATTCAATTGGTATATAACAGAAGGACTACAGCTGAATGCAGTTATAGGCATATATGCCAATGTGTTCACTAGGAGGTGTGGGTCAGGGTATATATAATTAAATTTTTTATACTGAAAAATAGATTATTTTTACATTATTATTTAAAAATTCATTCTTTTATCAAATGTTTACCTAAAAAAAATTGTGTTTCAACTTATTACATGTCGTTAATCCTCATCCGTTGAGTGATAATATAACAAACACAATGTCACGTCATCACTTAATAAAAAACGACTAATGATAAATAATAAAATGAAACTGAATTTTTTTTCAAATAATTAATTAAAAAAAATAAATGTATAATAATCTCAAAATAATCTATATTTCAAAATTAGAAGAATTTGGTCTACCAATAATAGCAGTAAGAATTTTACAATTTGATTTATACTTGCAAGTTGGGATATTTCTAAGAATTCACTAAAACATGAAAATACAATATATTCTAAAATATTTTGAATCAAGAACTCGCCGTTAGACAAATCAAAGATATAAATTGATTCACCTTCAAGTCTAAAATTCTTAGGTCAAACTGCTACCTTTATTTTTCTTGAACACTTTTATAGGTCAACCTCTTGGGGGGATTAGTCTTATAGGTTCTTTTTATTTTAATAATTATTATGTCTTTTTACTAGGAATCACGAGGTAAAATAACAAAAAGGTAAAGTTACTGTGACTACGGCCTAGAACCTTCGAGTCTAAGATCCTATTGCAAAAAAAAAAAAAAAAAAAACCCAGAAATATTGTTTAGCTAAATATAAAGTTACTTTATGTATAAGCTAAAACAAATTTTGTTGTGATCTCATTCTCCCTGGGACTACGAGCCCATATACTATACAACCAAATTTCAGTTTCACACATATTTTAAATATATCACCAAAACACACCTTTATTAAGGAAAAAAATACACCTTTATATTATATAAAATATGGGAATAAAATTGATTTAAATGTAGGGACGTTTCAATTTTCAATTAAAGTATCAATATTTACTTATATGATTATTTGTGACTCATTTGATATAAATTTTTCTAATATTTAACTCCTCTATGGATAACAATTACTTCTAATATTTTTCTACAAAATAATTCAATCAAATTTTTTTCCTAAATATAAAACAAACACTACAAGAACCTTTGGGCAAAATAATTATTTTTAACGTTATAATAAGTGAACAATACTCCTCGATAAAGCATCATTAATTCCCTTCTCAAAATTTTACCTTTGAATTACAATAGGATGTAGCAGGATCTAGTTTAAGAAGTTCTTTCAAAAAGTATAATTATAGATGATCTGCCACTATATATATAATATCTCCAGGAAGAATTTACTTGATTGAGAACTCTGAAAATTAGAATGAACATCTAGATCATTCATACATTGTTGAGATAGGAAAATCCCAAATGATAGCTTCAGAGAGAGAAATTAAGCACAGTGAAAAATTATTATATATATGAACATTAAAAAACTCATTGATAAAGGCTTCTTTCTTATACTCTCTTATAATTTCATCCAAATTACTATAATCTAAGGCTTCAAACTAAAAAGAATACCAAACACAGCATATAAGATAAAGGGGGAATATTTTTCCATTTATACAACAATACATCTCATAAATAATGCATAAGCCAAATTTTCATTGCATCCAAATACAAAATCGGTGGTTTCAACAACCGCCCAAGATGTCAAGGAAAATCCTAACTATGCATGATGCACATACCATAATTGCATTCATAAAAAAGCTCTTAAAACCAACCACGCCCTTAAATGAAATCTAGTAAAGAAAGCACATATTACAAATATATAGTTTTTTCTTCCCGATGCATATATGACTAGTTATAACTAAAACTCAAAATTTTTATTTTGGTCATAACTTTATACTAATATATTATTAATTAAAAATTCACCGCTTTTATTATAATTATAATAATAATGATATTTAGGAGAGAGGGGCCCTATGAGGAGCACCCTTTCTTCTGCTGCCAAGAGAGAGGACGATCCCAGGAAGGAACCTGTTGGCCTTGCCCTTCTTCACGTTGTTATTAGGTTCGCATGAAATTACCGAATTGCTAGTGGCCTCAGTGTTGGAGTAGGAGGAACTAGGGGCAAATTGGGTATCTTCATCAATTACCTCTGAGCCATCCACTCTTAGACCCTCGAACTGGGAAATTGCAAAATCAGATTCATCGAATCGATGTAAAATGCTGCCCAAGCTTTGACCCGCGTACACCATGTAATCAACCTGCACTTAATCATGCTTTACAATATTAACATAATTTGATAGTACTAATAACAAAACAACAAAGTTTACAATATTAATAATTATAAATATTTTTAAAAATACAAAATGTTTAACAAGTGCCTTAAAGGCTTGATTAATAAATAAAAAATATAAAGTTGCATAAATAAAATGTTACCCCTTACTAATACACTATCTCAACGTGATTTACAATGAATTCAATTATAGCTTTAAATATAAAAAAAAATTAATTATTGATTCCTTAAGTACTGTTCTTAAAATACTTATTTAAAAAACCCTAAGTACACATTTAAACAATAGTATATGTATTGTATTCTCAGTTATGTTGATTTTGCAAGTTTAATTTACTTTAATTATAGAAATAAAATATTAACTAAGTTAAAAAGAACCTATTTTAGTCATATACTACAACGATTAAATAATGAATTTAAATTTAATTATGTATTGAGATGCATGTGATGATATGAATGGTTTGGCATTTCTAGTGCAGCTCCGTCAGATGATAATTGAGAAGCACTTTCTGCGACATGCAAGTGATATTGGAGGCAAGCATAGAAGGTAGGGCTAGGGTGGTGTTAAGAAATGACATGACTCTTTATAATGTTATCAGGGTACGGATAAATAAAATAATAATGTTATCAGGGATGGGGAAAAGGTCTTGGAACTTATTAAACCTGGGTTGTGGTTATGTTGTAGATTCAAGGACTCAAGGGTGTGTATTCTTTTGTTGATTATGCTGTAGATTCAAGGACTCAAGGGTTTTCTATGGTTGATTGGTTAATCAATCCTAGTGTAGTGTGTCTGTATTGATCAATGTTATAAAAAATTGTGATTGATGTATGGATTATGAATTTCTGATACACCTGATACGCTCTCAATATATAGATTCTCTTTGCTGTGGGAAAAAAATTGTATTGACATGCATTAAATAAATCATGTTTGAAATAATTATATGAATTCAACTTTTGAATAGGAATGCATAAAATATTTTATTAAAAATAAACCCTTTGAAACGGTGAAGATGAACTTCATCAGTTACTAAGGATATAGCATAAAATATTTTCTTATAAGTAAATCCTCATTTTGTTAACATCACAATTGAAGCGGTGAAGATGAACTTCAGTTACTAAGAATATAGCATAAAATATTTTCTTAAAAGTAAATCCTCATTTTACTAGCATCACAACTGAAGCGGTGAAGATGATGAACTTCAGTTACTGAGAATACACACCGACAATATTTTGCACCACGTAAAGTAGGTTTTATTATTATTTTTTCAAACATTTACTAATTTAAATGACAAAAAATGATAAGCATTAAAATTATTTATATCAATTTAGTTTTTATTAAATTATAATATAAATGATATTAGTCTACAGTAACAATAAGATATACTAACAGTTGATGTACTAATCAGATATATTAATTCTCTCATTGATATCTATTATAACATTAGTACATAATATTATTAGTTAGAGTATAGACAAACATCGTTTATAATTTAATCGTTAATTAGTGGTTAACATTATTTCAGTATATTATTTCACATTTAAGTCGATAAATGAAAAGCTAATTCATCTAATGTATAAAGTAATTTTTTTTTTTTTTTAAAATAGTCATTTACAAAAATATTGATGTAAAAATACATCTTTTCGAAAAGAAAAAAAAACGTGTTTGCGATATTAAAATATAATTTTGTTTGCATTGTGCAGCTTACACACCCCCGTTTTCTTCAAAGGGGAATGTTTGTGATGGAGTATGAGATAAAGTGAGAGGGAGAGAGAAAATAAGAAATGTAATGATGATGTAAAAAAACATAAAGTGGTAAAAAGAAGCAGCAAAAGAGATGGAAGGAAAAGTAGTGCAAGAAAATCGAAGTCCTTAATTTCTTCTAATTAACATCAGGAAAGTAAAAGAATTTGAAAGTGACTTGAATATTTCATAAATGCAAATATCAAATAGGGTAATTTTATTTACCCAAACAAGGATCCTATCAATAGTTTTCTACTTTATTTTTCTTTTCTCACATCAAATGATCCATAAAAAAATAATAACAAGAAATTTCCTTTCCATTTCCGGAAGACAACATTATAATTTGTCATATTTAGTGATGCACTCGATGGATGGAATTAAATTGATTTCCTTTTTAAAATAAATCTGCTGTAAACTAATATGAAATTAAGAAATGTTCATCAAGAGAGAAGGTAAGATTTGAATCCCCCAATATAAACACACACACATTCCCTTGCAAGACCTACGTATTATAAACCTTTTAATTTTAGCATTATCGATGTTGAAAGCTTTTACTAAAAATATAATTTAGATTTTGACCACTAATTTGTTTAAGACTAAAAGAAGAAAGAAAGAAAGAGAGAGAGAAATCAGATGAAAAAAAAAGAACCTTGCATGATAGAGAACAGAAATGAAATGGCTCCTGAAGAATCCTGTCACAAGTGAAGCAAGCGTTGGCAAGACCTTTGCATGTCCTTGATTGTGGCCTCTGATTTAAGAATACTACTTTGGCGCTGTTTATAGTATAGGGCTGCCATGTATCCAATACAAACAAGGAATGTCCAACCATGATTATTCTTTCAAAAATATAATAACAAAAGGATATTTTATAATTATTACAACCTGAAATTATTTCGATATTAATTTAATACTATCATATAGTAGTAGTATTTATTTAATTGCATTTACTTTCTCGATGAAAATTAAATAATTAAACATATATCGGACAACTCAATTGTTGTAGTATATAAAACTGCAAACTTTTTTCATGTTGTTCCTTGGCAGAAAATTTGTCTGACCTGAATATTGGAACAATCAATGAGTTTTTCCAGATCATCTAATCGAATCACATCGTGGTAAACATACCTTCGCACCTGTGACAAGGTATAAGAGCCTCTCGTTATTGGTGATTCAAACAAATGAGGTTAAAAATAAAAACAAAGATAGTAGTACTAGTACTATAATTTCCATATTTATATCAACAAAGTTAGCTCAAGTTTCTAGTATCCACCTTTATATCTCTCTCTTTTTTCTTTTTCTTTTTTTCTCTGGGGGGGTAAACTTAACTGACACCAGTTACTAGCACAATTAATGAAATGTGAGACTTAATTGGGAGGAAAAGGGTACTGTAAATTGTGAGGAGTTAAATTAAATGAGTCTTAACTAACACCTTGGTGGTGTGAAGCTTAGCTTCAATCAATTCAAGGGGGGTTAGGGAAATTAAATGAAGTGGGGGAATAATTTGGGAGAAGTGATGGGGTTCCTATGCAAATTATTAAATAATGGGACACAGCATGGAATTGGGAACTAGTGGGTCAAACTTTTCGCTTTCAATGAAAGGAACAGCTGATAAACCCTTTGCAGGGAGAAATGGATAAAAAAGAGATCTTCCATTAATGGGAAAGAAACCAAAATCAAAAAGGGGAATCAAGGAAGACATGGTGTGAACCATTATGGCAACCATATGCAAATATGCATAAACACAGATATGGGGAAACACCAAATACAATGAGACAATATTGGTGAGTTCAACCAGGCAATTACTCAACAAGAAGCAAAAAAGCTTCTTTAATTTCAGAAAACAAAATACTCAATTGTTCTTTTTTTTTTCTTCTTTTCAATTTTAAAAATAGGGGGAAAAATCTAGCAGAAGGAAGAAACCCTGTAACCCCATTGACCGCATTATGGAAGACATTCAAAAGAGAAATTGCTTGAACACAATTAAATTAATTAATTAACAATCTCATTTGATACACTCTTGTGGGAAAGATAAGCTCACTCTTGTTTCTTTTTCTTCTTTCTTTTTCTCAATTTATTACAAGATTCCAGAAAAGGGATTTTTGAGTGAAGTGTTCGCAGATAATTAACACTGAGAAGGAAGGAAAATATTTGTGTGGCCATATTTAATTTCATGGAAATTGCTATGAAATTCATCTGAAATGAGCAGCTGATTAATTGAACCAATTTTAGAACTGTTCAAAGAATTAAAAAAAATACTAGATGCTGCTGCTGCTGCTAGGTATTTTTTTGCATATCCTCGAAAGAAAGTTGCATGTGAGAGAAAACACAATCAAACAAGGTGACAAGAAAGTGGTCTTCAAAAGGAGAATTTCGATAAAATCCTGGGAGATCCGTCCAGCTGCATCTGAATTGAAAAAGTTTGAAAGGCAAAAACTCCAAAATAGGAAAGAGTAACAACAAACGGCAAAAGAAAAATTCTACAAGAAAGGACCAACTAGCTAGTATGTAGCTAGGAACAGGTAAAAGTTCAGGTGGCTTCGAAATACCCATCAAACAATTGGAGGAACCAACAAGGCCTAACTGTTGAAGCAAAAAAGACTCAACTTGCAAAAAAAAAAAAAAAATCATCACATCACGTGAATAAATTTTCCACTAACCCTTTTGAAAATTGAAGGTGACAAGATGAAAGGCAGAAAGAAAGAGAGTATGGAAGCATCAAAGATGAGACCTTTTTTGGATCAAGAAAGAAAGAAAGTAAAATTGAAGAGAAAAGAGTGGTGTAATGGAAAATTGAAAGAAAAAGAAAAAAGGTGAAATCAGGGAATTGGATAATATAATACCTGGAGTAGAGGGTGAGAGCGGTGGGAAGAGAGGCAGTGGGGGCAGATGCTAAGGCAACAGTGCAAGCAAAAGACGTTCTTCTCGTTCTTCCTGCGATCCTGGTGGACCCCACAACCACCAAAGAATGTCTCAGCCATCAACCTCTCTAGCCATGCAGGCTTCTCATTCATATTCATACTCATGTCTCCTCCCCCACCACACCCTCCTGATGATGATGATGTTGTTGTTGTTGTTGTGCCCATCATGTCTCTCACCATTATGAATGAATATCAATATGAATCAATTTTTATCTCTCTTGCTTCTCTTGTTTTGCTTTGGTCCCTAACCTATTTTTCTCTCTCTCTCTCTCTCTCTGATGATGATGAATGATGAATGATGATATGATGGATGGATATTTATGAGTTGAGGCCTCTGCCTCTCTGCTGCTATGCTAGCTACTTGCTTATGTCAACTGCTTGATGTTGATTTTCTTTCTTCTTTTTTTTTTTTATATGGTGAAGAGAACCCTAGCCAAAAGAACTTAATAACATCTCTCTCCATTATTCTGTCTATTTATAGAAGAGATGGGCGGTTTGGAGAGAGAGAAAAACAGTGAACAAGACAAGAATCCAAAAGAAAAGAAGAATAACAATTAAATTTAATACATTTGATAAATTATTGAATTTCTTACACATTTATTGGAATTGAATTCTCTAGTAGAGCATATAAAGAAAATTTCATTAAAAGAAGTAAAATTCACTTTAATAATTTTTGTGTTTCCAGGATTAGTCTAGGATCTAGTAAAATTCACTTCCAAACTATGATAATACTTTGTTTTCAAAGGAAAAAAATTAATTACTAATAATAATAAGGAATATGAAATTGGAAAGAGAGAGAAGAAACAGTGACAGAAATGAATGGTGTGGTGGAAAGAGCAGAGTGGTTTTAATGGCGGGAAGACAGCCCACCAATCTGTACTGTCTGTGCATACTAACAATTTTTCCCCTCAGTCATCTGAGCACTCTCCACTATGACACAACCTCATTTATTAAGGTCTCCCACTTTTACATTTGACCAAATGTTCTTACTGGTTACCCCATTTACAACTAAATACATGTTTCTATAAATATATATACATATATATGTTTCTTTTAAAATATTATAATGAGAGTTTAATAGTTATCAATTTTACACTATCTAAGTACAAATTACTGTAATATAATTTTTAAAATAATAATCATAAAATTTAATAAATTTATAATATATAAAGAGTACGTTATAGTTAGAGAATGATATAAAATTGTTTTTACATTGAAAGTCTATAATATATTTTCTCATATAATAAATAATTTAATTTGAATATATTAATAATAAAAAACCGTTTAGGCTTAATCATAGTTAAGTTAATAGGGCTTTAATTATGCTAATTAAATCTCTAATATCATAAATTATAATTTTAATCTCAAGATTTCAATTACGTCAATTGGATTCTTAAGTAATTATAATTATACAATTTTACAATCTTAGGTATATATACTATATATATTATCAAGAATGGTGGGTCTATTCAACAAAAGAACTAAAATTATATAATTGTGATACCTTATAAACTCAATTGACACAATTAAAATATAAGAGATTAAAATTAAATATTTATAAAATATTAAGGACCTAATTGTAACAATTAAAACCTAAGAACTAAAATAACACGGCTACAATACTTTGGAAGCCCTAAAGAGCAATTCAATCAAACTTTTATATTGTCTGTCATTTAAAAATTAAAATAAATATAATTTATAAGATCATTATTATAAAAAAGTGTTAGAAATATAGTTTCGAAGAGCATCATAATAAAAGTTGTTTAATGAATTACTTATTAAAAAAATATTAATGTGTCATATGATTTTGATTTGTTTAAATTGGAGATAAATAACTATTACTCATTAGTTTTTTAACTTTGTATTAAATATAAGATAAAAAAGAGAATGTTTGAGTTAAACAATTTGTTAATATAAATTTTCATTTGAAATAAAATTAATTGAATTGCTTATATGAACACCATCTAAGGTTCTCTAACATGCAAAAATTGATTTGTATAGTTGTGTTGTAAAAATTCTTCACATTATCAATGCATAATATATATATATATATATATATATATATATATATATATATAACTTTGATAATTATTGTATTATTATACAATTTTTAATTAGATGATGTTTTTTTAAAAACTTATCGTTGAATTGAAATTTTTTCCACATAAATCACATATGCAAAATTTCATATTAATAAAAAAAATTATGTGTTATCTTGTTCATACAGACTAAAATAAATGTAATATAAATATTTTAAAATATATTAAAATATGGATTATTTGATTATCTTTTTGTGATTGTTCAATTTTGACAAAATTTGACACAGACGATCTTGATAACATGTAGATATAATTCAAAATGATGTAAAAAATAAAAATTACATTATATATTAAATTATAAAAATAGTGTAATAATTATTAAAGTTATATGGGTCTAATTTGATCTATTGTCTCTCTCTATATGCATAATAGGATGTACTAATATTAAATTTTGAAATTTTTCAAATGGTATTTCTAATAATATCTTGTTAAAAAAATATTCTTTTAATTACTAAATTAAGTACTATTGTTATATAATAATTTCCAATACAAAATTTTATGATATTTATAGTTTATAAATATACAATTTACTAGAAATTATTTTTTATATTTTAAATAATGAAAATCAGATGGTGTAAAAAATATTAAATTGTATAAAATCTTATGAATATAATTTAGTTTATAAAAGTATAAAATTTGAAGAAAAAAAAGTATAAAATTTAATGGTTAGATTAAAACAAATACTTCTTCACCAAAAAAGAGATTAATAAAATATTAGTTTACTTTTGATGTCCATTAATCTTATCCTTCTCTAAATATAAATTTAAATAGCCATCTTAAGGAATTATATGACTTTTAAGAAAACTTGACTTATGTGTTTTAATATTGATTATTCATTATATGATCTACTCCCTCTAATTTTAAATATATAAAAAAATCAGACACATAAAAATGTTAATTAACTTCATTTAATTTTTCCAATTCTATCTAAAAAAATGAATTACATTCCTTAAACCATCATTCCCGATAAAGAGAACTAGCATAGTCGAGTACAGGGTATGAATAATTGTAAAATTTCTAATATTTTTTTTAATTCGTATGGATAAAAAAACAATAATTCACGCTAATTAATGAAAGAATTTAATTGTATGAGTACTTGTTTCAAATGCAAATATTTTGTATATTTTAAAGATCACGTGGTTGATATTACAAGAAACAAAGGTCATTCGTAAAAAAATGAAATAAAAAAATAGAATAATATCATTAAATAGTATAAAAATAGTTAAAATTTATTTACATTTTAGACTATCATATATGAGTTTTTTCTTCTTATTTTCAAGACTAGAGGAATTATTCCTCCATTTTCAATCTTTTGTTGTTTTGCATTTTGTTTTTTTTTCTTTCAAAATTTTGATTGTTTCAGATTTTCAATATGTAACTATGCATTTTCTTCCAATTACATCCTTACATATAGTGCAGTAATTAAGGCTATATTTAGAGGAGCATTAATCACTTGGATTTTTACAAGGTACTTATAGTGGAGTATTAAAACTATTTCTTAATGAAATAGTATAGAAAATTGCAAATTAAACAATAAATGGAGATATTTAATTTTACTATTTTCATTTTAAGATTATTTTTTTTAATTGTCTTTCATTGAAACTTGATATTAAAAAACATTCTTAGAAATATAATCTTAATTAATTAAAAGGTGTTTTTGAGTTAATATCATTAAATAGAATAAAAGTAGTTAAAATTTGTATATATTTGAGTTTAAAAAAAATTATTGCTTATATTTAGGTCCGAATGGAGTACTTATTTGTTTGTGTAAAAAAACTTAAACAATCAAATATTGGGAATTTAAGATGTAATAACTAATATTTATTCTTTTTATTGTCACATAAAAAAATTAAAAACACTAGCTAATTTATTAGTATATCAGATCCAGTTAATTTATTAATATATGCATTTTTTAAATATGTTTTATAGTGCTTTATTAAAAATGTAAATTATCTAGTTTTATGAACAAAAATCTAATATATTGTGTATTTTTTTAATTTAAAAATCTGGCTTGAACAATATCTGTTTATTAATTATAATTCCATTTACTTTTCAAATAGAAAAATACTATTAAATTTATAGTTTATTAATTGAAAATAAGTTTTACTATATAATTTACTCTTGAATGTGTATGTGTACGTGGTTAATTGACACAGTAAAATTCTTAAAATCGAATCTAATTGTTTTTGTTAGAAAGGTGTTTATATGTCAACAAAAAGAAAAAGAAGAAAGGAGTTTTTTTATTAAATATTAATTATTAATTTTTGTTACTTTTTTCATCTTAAAAGGATTAAATGTAAAGGATTAAATGTAGCTCTTAATTTGAGTGACTCATTGTAAATTTTTGTGTTATTTTCTTTCCTATTCTTTTATCTTTCATGCATTATTTGTGGACAGTCTTGATAAAGAAGTGATTTTTAATATAACAAAAAAATCATTTTTTCTTTCTTTCAAAATACACCACTACACTACACATAAATGACACAATTCAACCTCCTTCGGTCCTTCTTGTGTGTGTATCGTTGTTTATTTCACTATGTTAATTTGATCAAGTTTATTTTGTAATTTTTTAAATCATATTTTGGATAAAAAATAACGAGATAATATAAGGTGATAACAATGGAAACAAATTAAATATTAAAAAATAAATAATTGGTCATTAAAAATAAAGTATTTTACCTTAAATTAATATATATATATATATATATATATATATATATAATTAAAAATTTATATAAAAATAGACAATAATGTGAGTTAAACCTTGAAAAGATATAGTTTTTGTTATCGTAAATCGATGACTCAAACTAATTAATTAACCCCTTTTAAATTGATTCGATCTATATTTTATTTTATCCTAAATTTAAAACCAATCCAACTTATCCTAAATGTATACCAATCCAAAAAAAAATGGTTGTATTAATTAGCATACACCGTTCATTTTTTTAATTTATTTTTATGTATACAGTTTGTTTTTAATTCAAACTAACATATTAAAATATTTTAATATAAAGTAGATAGGTATAATATATGAATGTTAAAAAAGAGTATCTCCAATGGTATTTCTTAAAGGATTTATTAAGTGAAAAAAATTATTTTCCTATTGAAACAAATTTATGTGGCAAAAGAGTTTTTTAAAAATAAGATTTATATTTTATGTAAAAAATTATTTTTTTAGCAATAAAAAAGAATACTTATGTGATACATAACAACATTATAATTTAATTATTTAATTATAATTAATTAAAAATAAAAAAAATATCATAAGAATAAAAAAAATATTATAGAAAAAAAATAACTTAAGAAATGTAATTCAAAAATTCTTATTAAAGATGCTGTTATTATTAGATGTGGGCATTCCTAGACGGATGGAAGTGGGGTTTAAAATTGACCGTCAGGAATGAATTTAGTTATCCTGTACTGACATTGAAAATAAAATTTTAATTATTTTACAATATTTTCCTATTAATACTCCTATTTCCTTTAGAAAGTATATATATTAAAAGTATTTTATATTTTAAATATAAATATTTTTTATTCAATATTTTATTTACAAAATAATATAATATTTGAATGAAATTTTGTAAGAAAATAAACACTACTCTAATGTATAATTACTTTTGCTATAAACATAGTATAATTTTATCTATTGTGGGTAAATTAATTCAGAAAAGAGTTAAATTATTTATATAATATCTTATAAAGTATTTTTAATTCTATTTTTTAATTTTAATTTCTCTTAATTCAGTTAATTGTATGAAAAAATATATAAATTAGTTATATCAATATAATTTCTCGTTCATAATATTGCTTAAGTTGTGCAGCAAAGTTGTATATGGCTTTAATCGTAGGAAACTCAATTCTCTTTTGACACAGGCAATTGGGTTTCTGAAGTTAAATGTTGTGACTGAAACTATGCAAACCAAACAGTGAAAACCTTATTGAGCAGTGCTGTAATGATTGGCTTTTGAGACCGAATTCAATTTGGAAAAATAGAAAAGAAACAAGTACACTTTCTTTTTTACCAATACACAGTAATTGTGTTAGCTCTTCGAAAAATATAGCCTGTACTGTCCAATCAATCATGCTGGTCAAATTCAAATGATATTTATTCAGTTGCGTCAAAAGTTCACATTCCTCTTGGCTGTTATCATGCAACAGTATATCATTTCAAAAAAATAATAAGGGGATATGTGGGGAATAAGAATAATGCTTGAGATGTAAAGTTAAAAAAAAAGAGTTTAGTATCACTATTACATGTAACAATCCTATAATTAAATTGTATAATACATATTACCGAGTTAACTAAATTTGTTTACTAAATACGTTAAATTTGATAATTGATGGTCACCATCCATCACATATGCCCTAATTACTTTTCTTATTAAAAAATTATAAAGTAAAAGATAATGTCTTATTCTAAGATAAAAAAAAACTTTTGAATTCAAAGAACACTTATAAAAAAATATTTATATTTATCTTATTTTAAGGAGAGATGCAAGTGAATGTTACAATTTGTGATCTATCAAACTGTTTTGCTCCACTCTGTCAAGCCCTTGGGTTCATATATGCCCTAGCTAATTACTAGAAACCTATTTATGTAAAATAGTGATGTATTATTTTGATTTTTTAAAATATCTTAGAGAATTATAAGAATTCCCGGAGAAAAAATCACAAGCCGTTATACAGTGAAAGTAATCCAAGTATCAACAAAATACAAATGATACAACATGTACAAATATAGCTATTTGCTCAAATATATATATTCACACATTTGCAAAGTATTTAACAAATTCAGAAATCACTAAATGTGTTGATACTATATGAGGTTAATTAATTACAAACTTAGGATTGCCTGGATTATGCACATGGTCAATTCAAAATCACATATTTTTTATCTTTACTATTCTAGTGAATGGCATCATCAAGGCATAAACAGTGTTATGAGCTTAGGGTTGTGTTTTTTTCTATACATAGCTCAACCTCGGTTTCTAGGCTGGTCATATGACCAAAGCCTCATTCATTGGAATCTATCCAGAACAGTAGTATTCATGGTCTGTTCCTCATCCCCTCTACTATTTCTTTATTATGGATTTTCAGTAGAGAAGACACATATATAATTCCAAATTCGTCTTAATGCTGCTGGCATTTGTAAAATTGCATATGGCAGAGTTTCAGGTGGAGAACATTCGCTAAACTAGTGTGAGTGTCATACTTATATTAAGCAAATAAATTAAAGTTTCTAGTGAGGTTTTTGTAATCTTGATAAACCAGGGTCACAGAAGAATGTGACAAACTAGTGAAAGGCAAGAATCCGATGCTGACTAGAAAATTTGCCTTTTGCATTCTAAGCTTTGACGGTGAGTTTTGAAACTAGTATTTATTTATTCCATAATGTTACTAATATTATCTATGACACTTTCTTTTTAATATTTTTTGTGATGGAATGAAATTTATTAAAAATTATTAATTTTAATAATTTAATTACTTTTAAATTAAGAGTTATTATCAACAAGAAATAAAATCTATCAAAATTAATAATTTTTAATCGATTTCGTCAAATAAAAAATGTTAAATCAGAGTATCGCTGACATTTCTATTAGTATTTATTAAAATGATTTGTTTTGTTTGCCATGTTAACTCTCTGGTTCACTTATTAATCGTTTTAGTTGAAAATTGGAATGTTGGTTTTAACTCTTTAAAGCTAAGTTAATCCAATACTCTTCATTACCTATTATTTTTCCACTTATTTGAAATATAAACAAATATATTAAATATAAAAAAATTCAATTAATTTTATTTTATTTAATAATATTATCTCTAAAATATTATTCATTTAATTGAAGTATTAGTTTTAATGACACTTTTTTATTCTTGATATATCAAATTTTAATGAAGGATAAGTTGAAAAAGATAATTTTTTAATTAAACATGACTAATTAACTTTCTTAGTTAGCCGGACATGTTTTTTTTCCTTCTTATATTTGAGATCAAAGGGAGTACATACGGTAATGCTTTCATGCATATGAAAATTTGTGCATATACCTTACTCCCTCTATCCCAAAATAATAGTTTTTACTTATTTTATATGGATTAAGAAAAATTAATAAATAGATAAAAGAGATTAATAATTTTACAAAATTAATCTTACATCATCACTTATTCATTTTTAGATTTATGGTTTATCATTAATATATAAGAGATAGAATTGGGAAAAATAATTAAAGTTACATTGAAAAACTAAAATGATAATTATATTAGACAAAAAGAGATTTTCTTATACAACAATGTAATGAGATAAAGGAAGTATTGCCTATTGCGAGACACTAATTTTGACGAGTAAAAGAAAAAATAATTATTTTTCATCTTTAGGAAATTTAAGATAAGTTATTTAGTGCATGTTTAATTTCACATTGCATAATTGATTTTGGATAGTTTCTCACATATTCGATTTTATGTTAGAGAAGATATCAAAATTAATTTTGTGTTCATAATTGATTTTCAATTGAAACAACTTTAAGTAGCTTTTGTGTTGTATTAAAAAATTTATACTAAATTTTACTTCAAAATTAATTCTAACTAAAATCATCAAAACATAAATTGCATTACTTCAAATTCAATTTAATTTTATTGAGAATCAATTTTGTCAACATCATTCAAACAACACTTAATTCCTAAAAAGTTGAAATCACTTCTATTTTTTAAAATTTTATTTAGCAACCTATATAATTGATAAGTACATACATGTTGTTGTAGTTTAATCAATAGTCTCAAATGTCTAAAAATTTAATACTCTTAAATGTGTAATTATGTCTAAATATTAATAAAAAGTGTTTTACCTTTCATTCTCTCGTCTCAAATATAAGAAAAAAAATTAACTTCATTTATTGATAAAGTTGTTTAGAATCATTTAATAATATCAATTTCATTTAAATTAAATATTTTCCTAAATTACCATCTTGAAGCTTGGTATTAAAAATAAAAGAAAGTCGTTCAAAACAAAATTTCAATTAAATGAAAATATTTTAAGAATGATTTCATTAAATAAGATAAAATTAGTTAAATTTATTTATATTTAAAAAAATGAGTTTTTTTTTCTTATTTGAAATAGAAAAAAATAGTTATCTTAGACAACTTTAACAAAATTATCTCTTACATAGAATATTCATAGTCTAGAAAAAAAGTTAACATTCTTTATAATATTATACATAGCAAATATATAACATAACAAAAGTAATGAGATTTTTTTACATCGATCACATAATTCGTAGTATTTTTTTATATAAAGAATACACTAATTTGTGAAGCACCTAAAACGCAAGCCAGAAAAAATGTTGAGTGGTAAAATATTTTGAAAGAAAAAAGAGACGAAAGATAGATAGCCGCAGCCTGAAAAAGTTGCGCAGCAACAGCAAGTTATATTTTGCTCTAAATATGGACTACAAGAAAAAACTCTAAGCATTATATCATATGAGCATATAATTTTACTCTCCTGTTTAATGTTTTACATGTATATTGCATGTGTGGTGAAAATTTTAATATTTTAGTGTATATATATAGAGTATTTCTAAATTTTATAATTATTATTTGATATTATTATTTATTAGATAATATTAGTAATTTAATTAATTATATTATAATTGTACTATTTTTGCTTGAGCCAAACTATTATTATCAATCTTTTCTCCAAGTATCTGACAAAGAAAAACTACATAGAGAATTCATACAAGAATACTACAAGAAATTCAAGCATTAGTGACAAAATTTTGTGCCTTTAATATTAATATCACTGAAATTTTTAGTGACAAATTATATGTAAATTACTTTGTCACTATTATTAAGGTTTTTTTATTCAATAATTATTTTTTAAATGATTCATATGCACTCAAATAATTTAGATCAAATAATTTTGAGAGGGCGAGCCCTGGTGCAGCGGTAAAGTTGTGTCTGGGTGACTTGTTGATCCCTCTCCCATACCTTCGCATAGCGAAGAGCCTCTGGGCAATGAGGTACGAAGTTTTTAATTTTTTTTTCATTTATTTAGTTGGTTTAATTTAATCTCTTCATTATTAAAAGATTCAATTTAATTCCTTAATTTATAAAATGGATGAAATGTTGCCATTTCCATCTAATTCAATTAACGTCATTTTACAAATGATTATGGTGGTAGAAGGTATTATCTAGTCATCGTAGAAGACTATACTAGATTAACATGGCTATACTCCTTAACTCACAAAGATAAATAGAAGCATTCAAAATGTTTTATATATTAGTTCAAAATATAAAAAAAAAATTGTATCACTATTATTAATAAAAGTAATCATGGTAGATAATTTGAAAGTGAAAGTTTTATATCATTTGTTGAAAAGCATGATAATCCAGCTCATAACTTTTCTACACTTAGAACACCAACAAAATAATGTTGTTCAAAGGAAGAATAAAACATTACAGGAATCACACACATAAAAACTATCTAGTTGAATAATTTTAGGTAAAGGCATTTAATATCACATGTTATGTGTTAAACAAAATCCCCATCACGCCTATTTTAAAAATGGCTATACATAAATTTTGAAAAGGAAGAAGACCCAACAACATATTAACATATCTTAATACATACTTTTGGTTATGAACATTTTTTTCTTAACATTAAAGAACAAGTTGGAAATTAAGTTTTATTCTGGAGTGAATATAGAAATATTTCTTGGATATTCAGAAACATCTAAAGCCTATATAATTTATATATATAGTTTATAAATCTAAACACCTTCCATAAAATAAAATAAAATCTAAACACCTTTTGTTATTAAAGAAACTATTCGTGTAATTAAGTTTAATGAATGCTATATAATATCACATTTTGAAGATGATTTTGTAGGTTTATGAATGTCTAAATAAAATGGAAGAAGCAAAACCAACAATGAAACCAGAAGAAAATATTTGGATAACCCAAGAACTACCAATGTTCATTGCCTATCAAAATCAACCATTTAAGGCACCGTAACATGCAGTGTCAAGATTAGATTAGATTGAAAGATTATAGTACCTATTGGTTTGGTGTTGCAATGTTAAATTATGATTGAACAAAGTGGTGTGCAGTGATTTGTTGTGAAGAAAGTGAGATAAATGATTCAATAATGAAGTTGAACAATTTCTTTTCTACACAAGGGATGCTTGCTTAAGGGTGATTTCGATCCAATCTCACAGGATAATTAAGGCTGTTGACAGTTCTAAAAGCTGAGTTGAGAAAATATTTTTCATTTTCATGCATAATTAAGAAAAGGCCAGTTTACTTGGATGGAAAATATAAAAAACAAAAAAAAATGCTAAAAATATCTAAAAAAACAAAAAATTAAATATTGATAGTTACTTATGTAAAACATTTAGTCAAACTTGTATTAACACTCCAATGCACATGTGACATGCCCCTGTTATATTACTCTGCTTCTGTGCCCATAAAAAAAAAATGTTACTCCTTTTTAGAACCTTTCCTTGATGAAAGGATTATTTAGGGAAGAAGGTAACGATTTGGAGATTGTAGGATTGTCCTGTGGTTGAGCTGAGTTGACCCGTCCAGGTTGGTGGGCCAATGTTTATTGGGCCCAAAATTCCTGTATGAGAACAGATGATGCTGATTCAGCTGTTACTTCCTGCACTTCCTTAATTTCTTCCTGCCTCTAATTTGGAATGTAAAATTACATTCCAGATTATTCTCTTCAAAATGTTAATAAGTGTAAGAAGAAAATTTTAAGGTGCAGAAAGCAACTGCCTGCTGCTTCTTTCTTCGATACCATACATGTCTGGTGGTTGCTGCAGGTTGTTTCATAATACGTTCCTTGCCCTTAGAAGACCAATCAGAGAAAACAATAACCGGGTTGGTGAGGATTGTGGCCTTTTTGTTTTGTTTTATTTTGCTAAACGTGTCCTTACTAAATAGGCAATAGCAAGTATTGAATGAACAATATGTTTATGTTTCTAATAAACTAAATATTTTACTCTTAATTAGTACTTCTCATTTCAAATAGAAAGGGAGTTAATTTAACTTAGTTGAGTGTAAATTATTGTAGATTTTTTAATATCTGTTTTTATTCCTACAAATAAAAATAAATATTTTTCATTTCAAATTGTTAATTAATATTAATTTTACAAAACTAGTTGACAGTTTTTCTTTATAGGTATGGGTACTTTCACTTGCAAGTCTCATGATAGAAAAGAAATAAAAAAATTGGAGAAGTATTAGAACTAGACAAACAATTACTCACTTTATTTCAAAATAATTGTCACCTTTATGCTTTTAGTTTGTCTTAAATCATTATTTTAAAAACCGAAGAAACATTAATTACATTCTGTAACTTCATCATTACTTTTTTTTAATATACCCACTGAGTGAAACAACATTTTTAGAATTGAAAGGTAGTATTGTCAAGATAAAGCTATATTTTCCTAATTGAGTATTTGATTCTTAAAACTTGTGTATTCTATAAAAAAGTTAAAATTGTTTCTAAACATAAGTATATAGCAGATTAAAGGCTTATAAGGATCACAGTAAATGGAATTCTTGCTGTGTCATACGCATGTGTACGAGTTCAAAGATCCCATTTACATGAAAATGGATTACCTGCAGTTGTTATTTTAGTTTTTGGTAATCCAAAATCCATGCAAAGATCCCATTTACGATGTTGAAGTATCACCGCACTGTTCTTATGGTGTTAAAAGTTAAAACCAGGGCTGGAAGTGGAACCCATATTGTTGAGGAAGAGCACTTTTCATCATTTCATGCACCTGAAGAGATTCCCATAGGGTTACAGGCTACTTCTGTCTCATCTTCTTTGTTATTTTCAATAGTACGTCATCATATACGTGATTGCTGCAACAAATTTGTAGCACTAACCAGTGATACCACTCGTCTTTCACGTGTCCATAAATGGAATTGTCAACACAACTCTTTCTAGTTTCTAGAATATTAACAAATAACAATTTTATAAATATATTACCACATTAAAGAGGTTAGTGGGAAGATTTATTGCAAGCCTAAAACTGAAGGGAACTTGGGGATCTGGTCTCCAGTCCAAAATATTACACAGCACAATTCAGGGTATTGACAAGTATCGACCCCGTGAGTTGAATATAACCATTATAATTAAATTCAATATGGTTGTTAAGTGAAAAGAGATAGATGTTGAGGAGAGAAATAATAAAGATATAAATAAAAAAAAAGTAAAAATAGGTGAGAAATAAAATGATATGTAAAGTTTAATTAAAGAGAAATAGAAAAAAGATGAGTAAAAAAAAGTAAGAAATAAAACAAATGGATTCCACCATTTTTAAATTTATTTCCACCTTGTTTCTCCTCCACCAAACACCCAAATATTATTTTCATCCTAATATTATTTTCATCTATCAAACCAAACACAGCGTTGAGGCTATCAAAACTCCCAAGCCGCTCACCTCATAAAAACCTTTTCTGATCCATTCCATTTTAAAAATTGCATTCTCCACGCAAAATCCCAGCACTTAAAGCATACAAAGTTAATATGTGTGAGGTTTCCTTAAACCCCAGTTTTTACCAGCTTCAATAAGACAACTGCAGCAAAACTGTATATGCTCATAAAATAATCAAAATCCAAGTCAAGATATCACCTGTCATTTGAAGCATAAAATTACAAATTCAATATCAAGTGTAATACATTAGATAAAACAACTCAACAAAATTTACACATTAATCTCAATTTTCAACCTCATCAGCAAAGAAAAACACTACCTCTGGTACAGTCAATCACTCTATGGTAAAAATTCTAATTTGACCAAGTGTCAAAGTTTACAAGAGCATCACAAATGTATTCCATAGCAAGAAACCACATTCAAACACTACTCCCTACCACAAGATATGACAAACCCACTTCATCAAGCACACCAAGTGACAATTTATATAAGATCAGCAACATTCATTGGCATTTCATCAATCTGAGTACTGTAGTATTGTTCAATGTCTCTCAAGATCTTGATGTCATCACTCTTCACAAAATTTATTGCAACACCCTGCAAACCATGATTCAGCCAAATTATAACTAACATATAATAGTCAACAGCCAGCAGAAAGAAATCAACATATAAACATTAATTCAATTAGTTTAGAAACTCCCAATACCTTTCGTCCAAAACGTCCAGAGCGACCAATTCGATGAATGTAAAGCTCACGATTATTGGGAAGGTCATAATTGATAACTAGAGAAACCTGATAACAAAAGCAAATGCATGATCAATACCAGCAATTAATTCCTCCATGTACAATTCAACAGCAATTAAAAAAAGAATTTCTCAATAAATTTTAATTGATATTAGTCAACTTGGTTATTATCAAAAAATTCCATTCAATTGCACTTCTTAAGAACAAAAAAAATTGCCATTATAAGCAACCAAGAATAGAGTTATGACTCGTGACATATTATCACAAACAAAAATGATGTGAATTCATCTTATTCTACACATATGAAAGTAAAAGACACAGAAAGATTGGTGTCACAACTTGCCTGCTGTACATCAAGACCACGGGCCCAAACGTCAGTTGTTATTAGCACACGGGTTGTTCCAGCACGAAATTCTCCCATAATAGCATCTCTTTCTTTCTGAGGCATGTCACCGTGCATTGATGAGACAGTGAAATTGTTGTTACGCATTTTTTCAGTTAACCAGTCCACCTTTACCAAGAGGATATAAATATTAACATGACAGAAATGATCTAACGAGCAAATATAGACACAGCATATAATCTATCCCAGGAATATATGATAGTTTTCGTTTACCTTTCGCTTAGTATTACAGAATATAACAGCTTGAGTGATAGTGAGGGTATCATAAAGATCACACAGGGTATCAAACTTCCATTCCTCCCTTTCGACCGCAACAAAAAATTGCTTGATGCCCTGTCAATGTGGGGTGGGGCAATTCCATCAATATCAATTTAAAAATCAAACATTAATAAGAATATGAAAATTGCATCAATATCCATTTAAAAATCAAACATCAATAAGAATAAGAAAATGACTGCTTACCTCCAATGTCAATTCATCACGTTTTACAAGGATCCTTACAGGATCTGTCATGAACTTGTTTGTCATCTCCAGTATTTCATGAGGAAGGGTAGCAGAAATCAAACAAACCTACACAGTATAAAAATGATTTAGACTTCAGAGACTACAATATGCTTCATAATATTATTCACGCTTCAAAAGAATACAAAACAAGATTGATCTACAAAATTGCAGTAAGAGCAATATGAATACACATCAGTTCAGCAACCTGGACTAGAGAGCCTGAAGATGCATCCAATTAAGTTATAAAATAAACCTCAAAAAGTAAACTTTCGAGTAACTGAGACAAAATGTTGCAACAGCTCCTCACCTAGCTACTTCATTTAAGAATGGTGTAACAATCAAATGGTTAGTGCTAGCCACTTATTGAGATGAAAAGCAGCATCTCCATGATTTGATCATTAACTTAAACTCTCATGTCACTGATTTTAGGCCCTGACTTTTAATGAATTGAAAATTTGAACCAACTAAAAGTCATTGAGTTCTGGCTTGATTCATTGCATTTCTTTCCCCATCAGTGTCACACCTTCAGATGATGTCAAGCCATTAAACTCAGTTTTCTGACAGGCATTGGTGCACAACACACTTTCCCTATTTGTTAGCAAAGTTCTACTGAAATCATTTTTTTTTTCTATTTTCATTGTCATTTCTTAAGCTGTTGTCAAGACACTTATGGCGTGTTTGAGTAAAACATATGCACTTATAACTTGTAAGCTTTTATCACACGAGAACTTATATCAACAAATTTATCATGTGAACTCACTATAAATATTAAACTAATGCCCAAAATTTACTATCAATGTGCACCTTATAAGATTTCAAATTGCAGAAATTTGTTTCCAGAATTCAAATACATTAATAGAGACGAGGACAAGGGAAAGAGAACCTGAAGGTCAGGTGGGAGATATCTATACACATCATAAATTTGATCTTTAAACCCTCTGCTCAACATTTCATCAGATTCATCCTGTTATCAAAAAGAAAAATATAAGACATTCCTTGATAGAAGACAGGAAAAAAGAAAAAAGAAAAATGCAATCAACTTTGACAAGTGGAAAAACAAACTCACAAGAACTAGCATCTTGATAGCCCTTGTGCGTAATGTTCTCCTTTTGATCATGTCACAAACTCGGCCAGGAGTTCCAGACACCACATGAACTCCATACTCAAGTTTCCTTATGTCTTCTCCCACACTTTTACCTCCAACGCATGCATGAGCTTGTATATTGATGAAATCCCCAATAGCCAATATAACCTTCTCAGTTTGCGAGGCCAGTTCCCTCGTTGGTGACAATATTAAAGCCTGAACCCTGTCAAAAATTAAAAAACAAACACCCCATGTAAATACCTACACAACAAAATCTAAAATATATCACACTCAGTTAGATGTGAAGCACACACAACACCTTTAACAATACAGTCTCAGAATATGTTTGAATCGAGGATTTCAGAGAGAACTGACAAACAATAAAGCTTTCGTTTTCAAAATTACAGTTATTCAATGATCCAAAAAATGAATAATCAACCGGTATCATGACAATCTATCAATTTCCTTCCTTTCCTCTTAAAAAACAAAATCTTAGTTTATACAATATCCACTTAAAACTAAAAAGCAACTCTCTCTCTCTCTCTCTCTCAACACCTCGCCCTGTGTTTCTTAAATCCACTTCCTACAGTTGTAAACCCCTAACATAGAAATTCAACCTCTTCAACAATCGCTTAGTAACAAACAGAACGCAAATAAAGGCCCCAATCTCGATTTCAATCACAACATCGAGGCTTGTGGGTGTCTGTGACTGAAATGCAACTGCAATTGCAGCTTCATATGCCTCATTCATCATCAATTCCAAGCAACACAACGAAAACGCAACCACATTTAAAACCTTGGACCCTCTCCCAACACCTCCTCACTAAAATTTCATCTATGTCCACAATTTCCAGTAACACAAAAAAGAAACACATCGAAACCGCGACGGCAACTTAAAACCTAGCGCCCCGGGCTTCTCAAATCCACACCAACTCGTCGCAAAACCCTAACCTAGAAATATCATCCAACAAAACAGAACGCAAATAAAACAGAAGAAACCGAAGGGGACACTCACTCTCTGACGGAGGTATCGACGACCTGGCAAACGGTGAGAGCAATCATGGAGGTTTTGCCCGTTCCGGATTGGGCCTGGGCGATGACGTCACGGCCCTGAATGATCGGAGTCACGGCCCGCTGCTGAATGGCTGAGGGCTTCTCGAAGCCGTACTGGTAGATTCCGCGGAGCAGATCGTCCTTGATCCCCATCTCCTCGAAGCTCGCGATGGCCTTCACGCCCTCCGTCGTCTCGAAGTCCATATCCTCGGCGGGGTTCGCCGCCGCACGCCGCCGATTCGCCGGCACCACCGACGTCGTCGCCATCGCTGATTTGTTGGAAGAAAAAAAAAAGGGTTTGAAAGAAAGGGGGAACGGATTTTGGAGAGGTGTGAGGTTACAGTGCTGCGAGCCCTAGAAAAGGTGGCACTGTATATTATTATTGATATATTGATATACATAACCTTAGTTGGGTCGGGTAAGGTTAAAGGTTGGTTAAAAAATATCATGATAATAACCCTATCTTTTTAGATAATTTTGTGTCATTGAGTTAAATTGTTGAGGGATTAATAATAATGTGATGCCTTTCGGTTCAACTTAAAATTAGCAGAATTTTTTTTTCTTTTACATATAAAAATTAAAAATATGTTTTTTTAAAAAAGATAAATTAAATTAAAGATGTGCTAGTTTTACAAAATAATAAAAATAATTATTTCTTGCAAACAAGTTAACAAGAGTTTAATCAGAGTGTCGTTCAGAAAAGAAAAAAAAAGTTTAACCAAAGTGTATTAAAATTTGAAAGGTTTCAATTGGTTTGATGATTAAAATAAGATAAAATAAAATCATATATAAGAATATGATACGAGTAGTATATGATAAGATTAAGTGTAGAATAAGTTTTAATTTTATCTTGGTGCATATTAGATAACATTTATATTTAAACAAAATTATTTATATTTATGTAATCAGTTTTCTTAAAATTATATAAGATTTTTAAAATTATACTATATATTATTTAAATATTTTTCTAAAAAAACATTTGACTAATAGTTATTTGATTTTTAATATTTTCATTAAAAAATGTGCTTTAAATTTATATGTCAATTTTTTTAGTTAAAAAATAGAGAAGGAGAAAAATAAGTTCTCAAAAGTAATTTGTTTAACAATTTTTTTTATTATTAACGAAATGAGTTAAGTTTGTCATTGTAAAAAAAACAATTTTTTTAGACTTTTTGTAAAATTAGGTTTAGTATAAATTTTCTTTTAGATTTAAGAGAATATTTATACAAATTGGTCAACCACTATATTAATGTTTAGAATTATTTTTTTTCTCTGCAACATTCATATTAATGATTGTTCTTCCAAGTTGAGTATGGTAAGGTGGAAAAAGAGGGGGAGAGAAAGGAAGAGAGTGAAAGTGTGAGAAGAGAATGCAAGTTTTTTGGAAGGGTGAAAGTGCATGATTTTTTTTTAAAAAAAAAAGTGGGATCGTCCAAAAAAAGATCCTACAATGAGCTTGGAATTATGCAAAAATAGCTTTAAAGAGCAACATAATCGATTATATTGCAAATTAAATTCTTAATAACCTAATTTCAATCTTCTTAATTACTTTTTGGTTGTTCTTATAATTGATTAAGGTAGGTTTTTTCCCTTTAATAATAATAAGACTTAATAATAATTTTAGTCCCCCAATATTATAATTGGGTAGTTTTGGTCCCCAAGTTTTAATTAATTGAACAAGTTAGATCTTCTAAGTGATATGACATATCTAGGTCATAATTCAAGTTTTGTCTGACCGAGTATCCAAGCTTCTCAAGTGGAGAGTTGGTGACAGTAAAAGGTTTAGCATTTGGAAGGATCCATGGCTGCGAGATTCCATCAATTCTTATGTAGCTAGGCCAGTTCCTGTAACAGAAGATTGGAGAGTTTCTAACCTTATTCATGGTATTTTGCAGCCTGTTGAAGCTCTTTGCCAGGCCATGAGGTGGGTTTGTGACTTAGGTTTCCATCAGGTTATTTTTTAATCCGATTGTAAAGCTGTGGTTGATAGTTATAATTCTCATTGTACAACATAATCAGAAGTAGGTGCTATTATTAGTTTGTGCAAGGATAGACTTTCTACTTACTTTACAAACATGGAGATATGTTTTCACTAGGAGGCATGTAAATTGTGTTGCTCATTCTTTAGTTAGGGTGGCACAATTCTATGCTAGAAACCAGATTTTTTTATTACATTCTCCTTTGTATTGAAAATCAGGTGATCAATTATATGAACTGAGTTTATTCCCAAAAAAAAGAAAGTGATATGACATGTGAAGGAGAAAATGTTTTCAAAAGTGTAGTAGATGTGGATAGAACTTCCTTCCTTATACTTTTACATGTCATCAAAAAGTGTGGTAGGTGGAGAAAGAACTTCTTTCATTTCAATTAGACTTAACCATCAGCTAACAGGTGTTGTTGATTTACAAATAAAAATCATAATATATTTTAAATAAAGAATTATAATTTCAAATTTAAGAAGACCAATTAATTAAAAAAATAATAAATTAATATTTTCATTTGATGAAAAAGCAAGAATTTATACATAATATTACCTGTTGAGGAGAAATCCTATTTTATGTATTATTTTTTCTATCTTGATGTTGTCGAAGAATATTTATCAATTTGTCAATTAATAATTTTAAATGAAAATTTTAGCTTGATCACCTTAATTAGGTTTTCCTCTTATCCATATTTTCTTTTAATCACAAGCCTTAAATCCAAAAACTTTTTTCAGAAATCTATATCCGGTTCCACTCAGATCAATTATCTTAGTTTAATTTTATATAATTTTAAATTAAAATTAAGTAAATCTATTTTCTTTCTAACATTGTCAAAAGTATTAAAAAAATACATGAAACCACTATCATATATATATATAAGTTAAGTTATATAGTTTCCTTTAAAATCTTTTTCATATATATAAAATTCATTAAAAAAATTGGCAATTTAATTAAGTATTTGTTTAGCAATGCAAAAAATAGTACTCCCACGTATTAAATAAATTTTGATAAGGGAAAAGAAAATCCAAAATTTCCCAAAATAAAAATCTTATTAGATTAGGAGCAAGCGATAAACACATTTTCCATGAAAAAGGGTAAACATCTAAGTTCCTCAAGTTTACACTTGCTAACAAATTTGTCTTGTATTATGAAAATCACCTATTTAGTCCATAAATGTTAAATGTTATGACAATTTGGTCCAATTATTAAAATCTTTTCATTTTCGTTAACAACTGTAGCCCACGTGGCTCAAGCTGATCTATGTGACAAAACAAGTGTATAACATAGGTGCAACTAAATTGTCATTAAACAAAAGTGTAAAACATCACAAAAAACCTTTTCTTGAATATTTCCTTTTCTAAAAGCCAACCCCACCCACCGGACCATACCTCACTCCTCTCTCCTTGTTGTTGTGACGCAAACCATTCCTAATGCCGGTTGCACTTCCTCCGATGGCCACTTGCTAGAATGTGGAGGTTTGCCACGCAACTAGAATGCGACGCCATCCCCACCACCCAAGATCTAGAATGCGAACACGGCATACATTCTTCCTAACGCAGATTACGCTTTTGTCTGGTGGCCGCTTGCAAGAACACGGTCAGAAGTAACGACCAGAGCAGCACGACAAAAACACAGTGCCAATATAATGAGAACGCAACACGATCAATTTGTGAGTTAGTAATATTTGTTAGAGATCAATTTATCAGTAAATATATACATTTTGGTGAAAAAATTTTAGTCTAAAATGATATGGAAAACCAATACATTAAAAGAAGAGTGACAATTTAGTTTAAAATGATGTAGAAAATCATTTTGTACACATATATTTGCAACGTGAATGAGTGTGAGTCACGTAAATTACATTCGTTAAAAGAGATGGATGAATTTTAGTGGTTGGACCAAGTTATCCTCACATTTGACATTTGTAAATTAAATAGGTAATTTTCGTAGTGAAAAAAAAAATATCCGTAAATTTAAACTACAAAGAATAAATTGATGATTTATTAAAAAATAAAACACACATTTCCCGTTCACATCCCATTTCTCTTTCGTTACACGTGCTGTCCCAAACCGAAACACGCCTCTTGCACCGAATTGCTTCTTCAACTATCTCACTTCTCTTTCACTTCCTTCATACTCTTTCTCAGATTCTTTGTTTTGAGGTATGTGGGTTCTTCTTCTGCCCCCTCCACTTTTTATGGGTCTATGCCATCTTTCGTAGTGTTGGGTTCTTCTTGTTTTCAACCTTAATTATCAATTTTATTTACTTCTTATTTTTTTTATTTATTTTTTGTTAATAATTTGATTGTTGGAATTGTCAATGGTGGACCCTTTGAGCCAAAGTGTTCATATTTGAAGTTAAATCTTTCCACCAATTGGACTGAGACTGCTTACAGTTTCAGAATTTGTCAGAAAAAGCTTGTCCCGATTGCATTTTTGTTCCTGTACGTATGTACTACTATCATACTTGGTTCTTGTTGATATATTTTATTTTATGTTATTTGCTTGTTAAATTATCACGCACTTCTCCTGTTGAATGGTTTGATGGAAGAATAATTGACACAGACTAATAAGTTTTAAGTTACTGCATACCATTATATTAAGTTTAATAAGTAGTTAAGTACATATGTTTTGATTCACTAGGAAAGGAGAAAAGCAAAGAATTTATAGTTTAGGAGGTACTTTTAAACATGTTGTATATCTTACTCTTATGAGTATATTCATATCAAATGCTGTACTCTGAGATCTGAAATTGGCTTCCTGCATGATCTGCCCATCTGATCGTTCTACTGAATTTGTGTTCTTCAATAACTTGTTACTTTTAATATCCAGAATTTCCCAAGGGCAAAATTTATGTACGAGTTTTTTTTTGTTTTTGTGTGTGTGTGCTGATGTTTTGTAAGAAGACATTACTTGACAATCACATATGGTATTTATCCAATATGCCTTTTCCTGCTAATCATTGAAACAATCAGTGTCTAATAATTGATATTTTAGGTACTCTTATTGATACGGATGGCAGCACCATTGGCATGTGTTGTTGGGAGTGGTTTATCCATACAGAGTAATAAAATTGGCAAGGACGTCAATGGAAGATATCTCTTCTCATATCATAGGCTTTCAGTACTGAGTAAGGAGTCAAAGACAATATGCATAAAGGCTTCCTTGGATCAAAGGAAGCATGAAGGTAGAAGAGGATTTCTGAAATTGTTGAATGTGGGAGTTGGCTTACCTGTATTATTAGGAGGTGGGAAAGCTTATGCTGATGAACAAGGACCTTCCTCCTCCAGAATGTCTTATTCTAGATTTCTTGAGTATTTGGATAAGGGTAGAGTTAAAAAAGTGGATCTGTTTGAGAATGGAACCACGGCTGTTGTGGAGGCTGTTTCTCCTGAGTTGGGTAATAGGGTGCAGCGAGTGCGTGTTCAACTTCCTGGACTTAGCCAAGAGCTTCTTCAGAAATTCAGGGAAAAGAACATTGATTTTGCAGCTCATAATGGCCAAGAAGAGACAGGTTCTCCATTAGCTAACCTGATTGGGAACCTGGCTTTCCCTCTGATTTTGATTGGAGGATTGTTCCTTCTCTCGAGACGATCGTCAGGAGGGATGGGAGGTCCCGGTGGGGGCTTTCCTCTTGCTTTTGGTCAATCTAAAGCCAAGTTTCAAATGGAGCCCAATACTGGAGTGACATTTGATGATGTTGCTGGAGTGGATGAAGCCAAGCAGGATTTTATGGAGGTGGTGGAATTTCTGAAGAAGCCTGAGAGATTCACTGCTGTTGGGGCTCGCATACCAAAAGGTGTTCTTCTTGTTGGCCCTCCTGGAACTGGGAAGACACTTTTAGCAAAGGCTATTGCAGGTGAAGCAGGTGTCCCATTTTTCTCAATCTCAGGTTCTGAGTTTGTAGAGATGTTTGTTGGTGTTGGTGCTTCTCGAGTCCGTGATTTATTCAGGAAGGCCAAAGAGAATGCTCCATGCATTGTTTTTGTTGATGAAATTGATGCTGTTGGAAGGCAAAGAGGTACTGGAATTGGTGGAGGGAATGATGAAAGAGAACAGACCCTCAATCAACTTTTGACAGAAATGGATGGATTTGAGGGTAATACCGGTATCATTGTCATTGCAGCTACTAACAGAGTTGACATTCTTGATTCTGCATTGTTAAGGCCAGGACGATTTGATAGACAGGTAAGATTATATTAGCAAATGCTTAATGTGTTTATTAACAAGCAAATCGTTGAACATAGTGCTTTTGCAGGTAACGGTTGATGTTCCAGATATACGGGGAAGGACTGAAATTTTAAAGGTTCATGGTAGCAATAAAAAGTTTGAAGCTGATGTTTCACTTGAGGTAATTGCTATGAGAACACCTGGTTTTAGTGGAGCAGATCTGGCAAACCTGCTGAATGAAGCTGCTATATTAGCTGGTCGGCGTGGAAAGACGGCAATTTCTTCCAAAGAGATCGATGATTCTATTGATAGGATTGTGGCTGGAATGGAAGGAACTGTGATGACAGATGGAAAGAGCAAAAGCTTAGTGGCATATCATGAAGTTGGGCATGCTATTTGTGGGTAAGCCAAAAATCAGGGTGTAGTTTTGTCTTTCGAGTTAATGTTTATGATTGCAATGGAAGCAAGGTGTTATTGCCTATATAAATTCACGTTACACTTGTATATATAAGTAATAATCCAGAAAAAACAATGGTTCTCATTCAGAAGCTGTTTTTGCAAACAATTCCAAAAAGTTGTTCTTAAATATCTATCTGTACTTGCAGAACTTTGACTCCTGGTCATGATCCTGTACAAAAAGTAACCTTAGTTCCTCGCGGGCAAGCTCGTGGTCTTACTTGGTTCATTCCTGCTGATGACCCAACTCTGATCTCTAAACAACAACTCTTTGCAAGAATTGTTGGTGGACTAGGTGGCAGAGCAGCAGAGGAAGTTATTTTTGGTGAGTCTGAGGTTACAACTGGAGCAGTCGGTGATTTGCAGCAAATAACCAGTTTGGCCAAGCAGGTTGGTGTTCATGACTTTATTTTCTGTTGTGATGTATCACATTTCTCTTGTTCTCTTTCTTTCTATTCTGCTTTTGGCGGGGATGAATGCTAGCAGTGATGTAGACTCTACAGAATTGGTAATGTAATCTGAATTGGGATAAATTTTATCAGTGCATTCAGAATTTTATATTTTAGTTCTAATTAATTGGCGAGAGCTGAAAAGAGGTCATGCCAAAAGATTTCTTTAATGCTTCAAAGTTCAACCTATAATTTTTTGTCTTTAACTGAAAGAATGTTTTTTTTTTTTTTCAATTTTGAAGGATGAATTTTTAATACTCGTTGTCAAAAAAATCTTTCTTATTTTCCTACGTTGCCCTTCTGATTACAACTTTGCCACACCTCTGCTTCTAATTAATGTAAATGATACTCTAGCAGATGGTAACCACATTTGGAATGTCTGATATTGGTCCTTGGTCACTCGTGGACTCATCAGCTCAAAGTGATGTTATCATGAGAATGATGGCAAGAAACTCAATGTCAGAAAAGCTTGCTGAAGACATTGATGCTGCTGTCAAGAGACTCTCAGATGAAGCATATGAAATTGCGTTGAGCCAAATAAGGAGCAACCGCGAGGCGATTGACAAGATTGTGGAAGTTCTATTGGAGACTGAGACAATGTCTGGAGATGAATTCCGAGCTCTCCTGTCCGAGTTTGTTGAAATTCCTGCTGAAAATCGGGTCCCTCCTTCAACTCCCTCACCAGTTGCTGTTTGAATTGCCTATATGCCACTGCAATGTAGTGTAGCTTTCCACTTACTGAATTTTCTGAAATTGTGAAATATTTGTAATATACCCCTGGCTCCAATTTTAGTAATGACAAGATCCTAGCTTGCTTCTTTATTTCTTTTTTCTTGTGTTGGCAACGGAAAATGTAAGTTTCTTCACAATTAGTACATAATGTAACCTTAGTGAATAGTAATGATATTAACTCATTGTATCATTGTAACTGGTGAGATGTAATGTTTAGTTTGACTATAAATGTAATGTTTACACAAGTTCCCTCATTTTAGGCTCCACAGTAAAGAATGGCAACTTAACAATCTTGTTGGATATCCATGCCACAAAATGGTGGTAAAAATAAGCTTGGGTACCATGATGATTGATGATATTTCAAGTAATTAGGTTTATTCAAGTAAATAATTGAACGATTATCGTCAAAGTCAAAAGTGTGGTGTAGCGATGATTTTTTCTGCCCCTTCCATAATCTTGTGTGATTAGGTGTAATCAGTAACTAATTGAATGATTATCATCAAATTAAAGTCAAAAAGTGTTGTGTAGCTGCGGTTATTTTTTGCCCCCCCCATTACACTTGGATTGATATAATTGATGTTTCATTAACGGACAAGGGCACAAGGGCAATAATGTTAAGTGATGTACGGCTTTTTGGACTGATCTAACATTGAAGTTTCATGATTAGAATAGAGGCAGAGCAATGTTTGGTGATAGAGAAATTTTTTTGGGAGACGTAAGAAAATTCTAAAAAGATGTATAGTTAGTCAAGGGACTCACTCATTAAGAAGCAGATAACACCTAGAAGGAGGGAAGGCAAGGCTGTAGATAACACCTACTGGGTTCAGTTAGGGGTGCAATAATTGCTTAGGGGGAGTGAACACAGAAGGCTGAATTATATTTTTAACACTGATATATATCTAAGTTTTTTTTTTCTTTTTTTGATAAAGAAAAAATTAGGGAGAAGGAATGATGTCCTAATTTAAGGTAGAGAAAATCTTTGAGCTCAAAAGAACACTTATAGATTTACATTTATCTCATTCCAAAGAGATGAGTGAGATTTGAATCTGTAACTTGTTAGATGTGACACTTTATCTTACTTCACTCAATCAAATGAAATTAATATAATGATCATGCACATAAAAATAAAAATAAGATATGATTGGGGGCTGGGTGAGAAAACCCAATTCCCAAACGAAAGTGGGGATAAGTCTAATTTTTGGATTCCTAAAGAGAACAAGGATGGAAAGTGGAGAGACTAAACCAGTCCTTCCTTGTTGCTATGTTAATTATATCAATAAAATTGCTAAATAAGAATTTTTGAAAGGAAGATAGTATGTTTACTTTACCGTAACTAAGAAAAATACCAGTGGGTTGCACTAATTTATTTAAATATAAAAATAGTTTAATATGTTAAGAAATATTTTTCCTAATAATATACAGTTTATGATATATTTATTTGGTTTTAAACAATATTATTAATATGTAGTTTACATAAAATCAACAACATGACAACATAATATATATTACATATGTTATATTTAGTGAAAATAAAATGTAATCATATTGTTTTAGTTCATTATATTTGTATTTAATAAATATAGTATTTTATATATAGCCAATTTTACTTGTATATATAAATCAAATACCATATTTTAAACGGTTATATTTTATAATAATTAATAATTTTATTAATAAAATAACTCAAAGCAAATAGTAGAACTTTAAGTTGAACTCGTTTTTTTTACAATAGTTTGAACTCGATTTATTTAAAACTTTGAAATTGACTCACTAATGATTTAATTTTTCTTATTCAAATCTCTCCTTGACCTTGTATTATTATTATTATTATTATTATTATTAATGCAATATTAAGTAAAAGTCTCTATGCTGAAAGGTAAATTTAAAATTAAAATAAAATAATTTTGTATTATAGACTCTTTTAAATAATTAATTTTTAGTTTTGGAAGTTGAACTTATTAATTTGGTTTATAAAAGAAGTGCTTACTAGCTTATAACTAATACATTCATTTGAATATTTTTTTTTGTTATTGAGTGATATTTACGTACGTGAGATCCACTAATACGAGTTATCTCTTTCCTATTTATTATTATTATTATTATTATTATTATTATTATTATAGATGTAAAATATTAATTGATTTTTGTTGATGAGCCATGAATGATAAAAGACTTGACTACTCTTAACGAGGGTCTATCTTTCCAACTTAAAAAAAAAAAGAGTCTAATTTTACTCAGAAATGATCGTTGATTTCTATTTATTATTTAACAACATTAATGTAAATTCTCTCAATAATAAAGAGTATGCAACTTTTCTTTTGCAAACATTTCTTGTGTTTTAACTAAGTAAATGATTGAGCCACTACTAAATAAAAAAAAAATCCCTGCCGAAAAGTAATGGTTAAGTAGTTAATACGATGAGATTAAGATTATGAGAACAATTGCTCTGTATTATATAATATATATAATTATTTTTGCGACACATCTAAATTAATGTTGTTGTTATTATTATTATTATTATTATTATTATTATTATTATTATTATTATTATTATTATTATTATTATTATTATTATTATTAAGTTTAATAAAATAATTGTTACGTAACTCCTTTTTAAAGATATTATATCAGTCATTGATAAAAAAGCTAATTAGACTATCGATCGATAAATTCAAGAGATCAAATTCCTCTAAAAAAAGAGATAAAGTCAATAGATCAAATATTCACTTCATTTAACCCAAAAAGTTAGTAACAGAGAATCGGTCCAAAACTAATAATAAACCATGTTGGTCAATTATTCTATTTTTGTTTTTTAATCAAGCAAAAAATATTTTGTGAAAAAGAAATTCTAATTTCAAGTTGTGTATCAAAAAATATTATTTAACATGTTAAGTTGTTCTCGAACGTGCTTTAATGGTACGTTTACCCTGTATCATCTGCATGATTGGACTTGAATCGGATCGAGCATCTTATACAAAACAATGAAAGCATATGCCGTAATTATTTTATATTAATTTGATTTTTTTTACTTAAGGCTTAATAGTAAAAATAGTCTTCCATATTTATTTCAACTCACTAAATTAATCCCCGTATACTTTAATTCACTAACTGAATCTTTGATTTTCATTTTTTTTTGTTTAATATAATTATTTGAGTGTTCAACCAGAAATTGAATGTTGACAAAAAGGTCATGTGTCATAATCCTATTATAATATATGATTGTTAATATTACTTATTAATCGTTAACGTTCAATCTTAAGCCGTAAATTCAAACATTACAAAATGGAAGATTTAAGTAGTAAATTAAATTAGAAGAGGACCAATTTAACGAGTAAAATAAACAAGGAGACTGTTTTTACAGTTAAACCTTTATTTAATTAACGGTGTAACGATAATAACACTTGGAATATCATATACATCTTTGACATGCCGCAATTTTCATCAGACAGCACTAACTTATGTTCTTGGTCATTAGACGTCACGAAATTAAAAGATATGATAAACAATGATGAAAAAAAAACCAGGTTGGAACCGAACTTATCGCATCCATCGATCCAAGTCCTTTTCATTTTAGCGAATAAGAGTACCAAAAATTGTAATAATGCATTCAAATAATATAAACAATCCAAAGAAACAAAAACAAGTGGCTGCATGCATTGGGTCCCACCCTCTGTGTGTGTAGCATGTTATTTCTCTCTCTCTTGGTCAGTGATTTTTTTATCTGTTATATAAGACACTGACAGTGTTCAGCCTTAACGTTACCCTTTTGGTATTCTCTTCCCCAGGAAGTGGAACTATCTTGTGTTGTTCATGTTTAGATACCTGATGAACCTGAGTTTGGTTTTTGGTTTTGTGACTGACACCAATCCGATAATAATACTGATTCTTTCTGAATATCCTTCTTTGGGTGACAAGTATCAGATTTTGTGACAGTTGAGGTGAGGTGAGGATTGGTTTTCACTTTTCAGCTTGTGCAATTCTTGAATTTGCAATTCTGGTTTTCAATTTTTGAATTTGAGATTATTATGATTTATGAGTTGAACATTTTCCTAATCTTATTTGATTTTGAATCATTGTTTTGAGTTTGGCTGAAAAGCAATAGAGAACAAAACTTAGGTGAGGTATCATAATTAGGTACTCTTGGCTGTGTTTCTCCAATGAGAATTCGAGTTTCACCTTGATAATGCAAACCTTAACTATATGGATTACCTAGTCCAATTTTGATTTGAGAACAACATTAAAAGCACTTATGGAACTGCATCTAAGTTTTGTCCTTGAAGGCTTTTGGTGATGTTAGTTATATTCTTCTTATGTCTGTAGTCGGTTTAAATAAGCTTTGCTTCAGTTTGTTAAGGCTAGGGCAGAGTAGCCTTGTAGATTATATGTTGATTCTATAAATTGGGTTTGCCATTTTTTTTTTCCTTCAAAGATGGGAATGGTTGGTGATGGAATCAATCATTGAAATATTCAATTTTGCTTGCTTTTCCAGATTTTATGTTAGTTTGGATCCTTGGTTCGAGTAGGCATGAATTACTTAAGAGTTTAGTAGTTAACATTCAACTTTTGTGTGTGTTTTGGTAACTACACAATTGCACATTTTGTTACCTGTGTTTTCTTTTTTCAAGGGTAGAGAAACTGCAGAAGTATTGAACTGAGCACTAAATGGCTTCAACTGGGTTTGATGAAGACGGTGATAACAGAGGCGGTATGTGGGTTTTGGAACAGAAGATTGACCAGCCAATGGATGAAGAAGCTGAAAGGCTCAAAAATACGTACAGAGAAAAAGTATGATGCAAATCCCCTTAACATGCTTTCTCTTGATGAATTCAGTTTTGTTTATTTAGGAGACTGCAATTTATCAATATCATATTCAATTAAAAAGAAATTGTGATTAATGTAGATATCATCATATTTGTATATTGAATAACAGGGCATTCAGTGCTCAATAAATGCTTAGAATTATGAGTGTGGAATCTACAACCCTTTTTTCTCGTCAACAATTTTCCAGCACTTGATATCTGAACCTTTTAACATCAGTCCAGGACCAGGTCTCCAAAACGTTTGAGCTTAGATAGAAGCAAGTGAAATTGTGAATGGTTTTATATCTTTAACAAAAGTCCTTTAATGAGAACCATTTGAGCTTGGGAGTATGGACAATTCACAAGCCTCCTCTACCTTGAGCTGGAATTCAGCTTAATCATAAAGAAGTAGGTTGACAAAAATCAAACTCCTAACCGCTTTGTTATATAGGCTTTGGTACCATAAGATTTTAGGATAGCTGGTCCTTGATATGGTAGTACCTGTACTAAATACCTAAAGATCTTAAGGAAACAACAATCTTAAAATTACAACATACCTGTATCATAGCCAATTCCCATATATTTGCTTTAGGCTTTAGAGCTATTGAGTGAGAAAATATGTATATATAAAACCATTCCTGGGCTTCCATCTAAGCTGAAGCTTTTAGGGAGTGAGTTGGTCCTTGACATGGTATTGAAGCTTATGCAATTTGGTGGTGGAGCCGCAGTGGGGCAGCAAGGATTAGACTTCTGACCACTTGGTGACACAGGCTCTCAAGCCAAGTTAAGAACCAACTCTCCTTTAAATTCAAGCTTTTAGGTGCACTTGAATGGTTTTATATTTTTAACAAAAGTTGTACTTTATTTGCACAAGACCGACCTTTCACTCTAAATTACATTCTGGAGCATGGATTTGCAACCGTCAATCTCATTTTAAATTTAATACTTACAAGAAATTCAAGTATATATCTAAATGCTGAGTAGACTAAGAAATCCACACTTTTACATGTCAGTTAAGTGATTATTAGTTAAACTTTCAACCAGGATTTTTTCATTCTCTTATTCTCTTATACAGTTTCGAAAGATACTATGCTAGCTATTGAATTAGATATATAATTCCTTGTTGTTGTTGGTTTGATTTTTTCAGAAACTTTCTACATTGTTGCTTCTGCGGCTTGCATATCAGAGTCTTGGAGTAGTTTATGGAGATTTGGGAACTTCCCCCTTATACGTTTTCTATAATACATTTCCTCAACAAATTGACAATCAGGAGGATGTGATTGGAGCTCTTTCTTTGATTATATACTCTCTTACTCTGGTGCCACTGCTCAAATATGTTCTTATTGTATTAAGAGCAAATGACAATGGTCAAGGTATTTGCTTGACTTTGGTAATTAATATATTTATGGTTGGACTAAGGAAATCCTAAGTGATGATGTAGTATAACTTAAAGGTGTGATAATCAGCTCCCTTCTCTATCTGAATGACATTTTCTACCAATAACATTCCTAAAAAATGCATCTGTACAGAAAAGATTTTCATCTTGTATGATAATGCCTGACAGATCCAAATCTGAAAAGGGATGGATATCTTAATAGCCAAAAATCTTCCCTTCCTTTATGCCTTTCCTGGGTTAGTTACATAATGTTATTCACAATTACAATATCTTGTTGGTATATCACTATCAGGTACTAGTTTAGTCTAGAGTGGATCATATCTAAGGTTTTATGAGAAAGCTCACTTTTCAATTAAAAATCTAAGTGAATTCCTTTAATAGCTCACATATGGCATAATAGACAGATGTATCCGTTGACACTTTTGTTTTACTAAACTTAGATCTATGGAGCAGGTGGAACATTGGCTCTTTATTCCTTGCTCTGTCGACATGCAAACATCAGAACCATTCCCAATCAGCATCATACTGATGAAGAGCTAACAACATATAGTCGGTCTACCATCCGTGAGAAGTCATTTGCTGCGAAAACCAAGAGATGGTTAGAGGAAACACCTTACATGAAAAATATCATTCTTATGCTCGCCCTTGTTGGTACCTGCATGGTGATTGGAGATGGTATTCTTACCCCAGCTATATCTGGTATGGCTTCTGTCTGAAGCTGATCTTCTCATTTCTACTTATTTGTTAAGTTTCTGTAAATGCAAACTACTGAACTTGCTGTTTACCCAAATACTATATCTGTCAACCGATTTAAATGCTTCTGTATTTTATATGTCAAAATGTGCAAATTTACCAAACTGTGCTTGGAAATTGTAAAATCATTTTATGAGGTGAGAAAAAGGGGCAGCAATTAGAATATAATCTGAAACTGGTAGTATTTTGAATGGCCTTATATATATAGATTACTTGGTCCAAAATGACTTAGCAAGAGATGTATTTAAATGAAGCTTGGGAATGGCCTAAATACAAGATCTTAGTACATTATTTGTAAAGCTTGTTTTCTTTCTTCCCCTTTAAGAATGGATGATTTAGAAATTAATTTCATGTAGTTCATCTCCTTATTAGCTTCATGTATGTTGTATTGCATAAGGCTCCAGATAAATGAATCAGCTTCAATTAACATTTTTCTTTTTTTGCTTTAGTATCATCTTAAATACATTTCCAGTGAATTCAATATATTCATTACAAGATCTTCTGTTGTAGTTTTGTCTGCTGTTGGTGGCATCAAGGTGAATCATGCTGATTTGAGTAACGGTATGGTCCTACACCTGTAATGTAACATTACATTTTTCTTCTATTTGTACCATTATGTGTGTCAAGTATTATATTTTCAACTTCATCTATTTTATGTTCTTAGTCTTGAAAAGTTTTTTTTCCCCTCTTTTTTTTTTTCCTGTTACAGGAGTAGTTGTGCTGGTTGCTGTTGTAATATTAGTAGGGTTATTCAGCGTGCAACATTATGGTACAGATAGAGTTGGTTGGCTCTTTGCTCCAATTGTCCTACTTTGGTTTCTACTAATTGGAGGTATAGGCATATTCAACATCTGTAAATATGGAAGCAGTGTTCTAAAAGCTTTTTCACCACTGTATATATACCGCTATCTACAACGAGAAGGCAAAGATGGTTGGCTTTCCCTTGGTGGCATTTTGCTCAGCATAACAGGTATCTTCCACTTTTATAACTGTTGAATTCCACCTTTTCAGAAATGTTAATTTAAGTGAAGTGAATACATGTTTTGAACTTTGGTACTGATTTGTGAATTGTGATGATTTATTTCAGGGACAGAGGCTCTTTTTGCTGACCTTGCACACTTTCCAGTCTCTTCTGTACAGATTGCATTTACTCTGCTAGTGTTTCCTTGCCTTCTTTTAGCCTACTCTGGACAGGCTGCTTACCTTATGCATAACTTGGACCATTCAAAAGATGCGTTTTATCGTTCTATTCCAGGTTTGTTATATTTGTCACACTCTATATTGGAATTTCCACTTGTAATACACCTGTGCTGTTTAGAATATGATCAACAACCATATATTGATACTAGAGTGCTATCAACACTCTTTTTAACACACATTCCACTATTGGTTGTAACTTGTAATTTATTGAAAGCTATAAAATTTGGAAAAAATCATTAAATGAGAAGTTGAATCCATTAAAATTTAAGATTTCTAATAAATTTTAGCAGTAAATAGTGTATTAGAGAGTATATTGCTAGTATTTTTCTTTCTACATTCTTGTGATAAACTTCTTGGTGGAAGTTTTCACTTTTATTTCTCTTTTAGCTATTTTATGTTGACTAATGTTAGAGATGTTGTAAAAATATGAAACTCCTTCAAGTTTGTGGTGAAATTATGGTTTTAGATTATTTTTTCTTTGTTGTTAAGGGTTTATAGATTGAGGACTTTGGACAATAGTAAAGGACCTCATTTGTATTACTTGTGGTATGATACTCAAGTGTTTTGGGGAGAAGGTTAGATGTCATTACCAGATGGGGCATGATACCTGGCTGGCGGACTCAATGATTTGGAGACCTAGTGAGGGGGACCATTTAGGAAAAAAGTTGAAGAGTACATAAACTTAGGGCCCATTTGTTATAGAGTTTGGCTGATTTTTTGTTGTTGTTGAAATTATTAATTTTAAATTGATTGAGACGTGTGTCTTAATCTTAACCACACATTTTAAATTGAAACACATTGATTTGTCTAATTTGCCAAATTAGCACTGAACCTCAGCTGATTGGATGTGTGCCAAGGAGAATAAAAAATTTATGTGGTATTTACCAAGAATGTCGAGTGTGTGGATCAAGTTTGTTTTATCTTATAAGTGGTTTCAAACTTCAAACTAGTATTGTTAAAACTACATTGGCCAATATATATATATATATATAAAGTCCAAATCAAATACTATTTCATAATACTTAGGTTAATTTAAATTTTAATAAAATATAACAATGTTCATTAACAATAATAATAAGCTTACATTTAGAATAAAATGGAAAATGAAAAATTAATATAATATAAAATTATAAGAAAACAAGATATAAATACTTGTAATTTAATATAAATGACTAAATTATAGGTTTTATATAATAAAATAATTTATATATATGTGTAATCTTATTGAGTAATGAGTATGTGCTTTTGTTCGTCTTAATGTTTTAGATTAAATTTTAAAAAATATTTTTTTAAAAAAATGATTTGAATTGGTATTCTACATTGGTTTTGTACCAATTTTTTTGTTTTTTTTTTAATCAATTTTGGATCGATTTGATCCTTTCTTGACCAGTTTTGAAATAGTTCGATTTTTAAATGCAGTTTTTACCAAAGACACGGACAAGATTTGTGACTTAGGGGGAGGGGGGTGCTAGTTGCCTCTTCTAAATTTCCATTGGCTATTTTTTTTTTAAAAGTTTAAGCTTAAGGGATAATTTTGTGCTTAGATCTAATTAACTGTATAACGAGAAACGTTAGTAACACCCTGCCTAATATACATTTTCGAAGACACTCTTTATTATAAGCTGAAATTTATTAAAAAATATAAAATTTTCAAGTTTCACTTCTTAATTGACAAGTCTATGATTCTGTACTTTTTAGTAAAACCAATAAAAGTAAATAGTGGATTAGAAAGAATATACGAGAGAGTGTGTTGCTGACACTCGTGATGGTATCGTTACAAAATTTAAACTTAAGCACAAGTTAAATGAATTTGTGCATTATACTCTTGCATCAGGGAATGTCTTAGAAATCTTATAAAAGTATAAATAAACCATTCACATACCTTCATCTAATTGTTTAAACTTTTAGCATATTTGGTTCCCACAATTTGTGATAATTTTCTATTTGTTGTCATTTTTATTTTTCTTAAATGTTAAGTGTGAGGGAGAATGTGGAAACTAACAATATTTTTCTTATCTTGATTATCCTTAACTCTGCAGACAAAATATACTGGCCAGTATTTGTTGTTGCAACATTAGCAGCTATAGTTGCAAGCCAGGCCACAATATCCGCAACCTTTTCAATTATTAAGCAAGCCAATGCTCATGGCTGTTTCCCGAGAATAAAAGTTGTACATACATCAAAGAAGTTCCTTGGCCAGATATATATTCCAGATATCAATTGGATCCTTATGATTCTATGCATTGCTGTTACTGCTGGGTTTAAAAATCAAAGTCAGATTGGAAATGCATATGGTAAGTTATTCTTCCCTTGTTAAATGTTGTGAGGCTTACTTTTTCATGTTTCTTTTATATGAAAAAGAAATTTACTAGAAAGGATATAGAAATTACAACTTCTAGGAGAGGTGTATGAATATGAAATCATTAGAAAGAGCAAAATATGGTAAAATGTGTTTTAGGTTCCTTAAATTTTGGTCAAAATTGGTTAGTTCCTACATTTTTATAATGGTGATTTTGGTCCTTGTATTTTCTTAAATGTGGTGAATTTGGTCTCTTCTTAGGTAAAAAATGAAACATAGGATTAGGGACGAAATCCATCATATATATTTTAGAAACATGAGGACTGAAGCCACTATTTTTAAAATGTCGGCACTAAAGCCAATTATGATCAAATCTAGAGAGACTAAACACATTTAACCCAATCAAAAGGCAATTATAATTGCTTACTTTTTTTTTGTTTTTTTTACATCAAAGTGTATAAGAAGTACTACATATGCTGATTAGGAAACTATAATTGTGCTTGCTGTTTACTACTGTTCCTCTTATTTGCAATGTTATTACAAATTTTCCTTTAAGGTGTGCACACAATTATACAAGTGCCATTGTAATAACAGGTACTGCAGTTGTGCTAGTCATGCTGGTTACAACATTGCTTATGATTTTGATCATGATACTTGTGTGGCGCTGCCATTGGATTCTGGTGGTGGTGTTCACCGGCTTATCGTTGATTGTGGAATGCACATACTTCTCTGCTGTTCTCTTCAAAGTTGATCAAGGTGGATGGGCTCCCCTAGCAATTGCTGGAGCATTTCTTCTGATCATGTATGTCTGGCATTATGGCTCAGTGAAACGCTACGAGTTTGAGATGCATAGTAAGGTCTCAATGGCATGGATTCTCGGGCTTGGACCGAGTTTAGGACTTGTTCGTGTCCCGGGAATAGGGTTAGTATACACAGAGCTTGCAAGTGGAGTACCCCACATCTTTTCACATTTCATCACAAACCTACCAGCCATCCATTCTGTTGTTGTTTTTGTATGTGTGAAGTATCTCCCTGTCTACACTGTCCCAGAAGACGAAAGATTCCTTGTAAAGAGAATTGGACCCAAGAACTTCCACATGTTTCGTTGCGTGGCGCGATATGGATACAAAGATCTGCACAAGAAAGATGAGGATTTTGAGAAAAAGCTTTTCCACAACCTCTTTGTGTTTGTCAAGCTAGAGTCCATGATGGAAGGGTGCTCAGATTCAGATGACTACAGCTTATATGATGAGCAGACTGAGAGGTCAACACAAGGCCTATTGAACAATAACACAAACACAGCTGCATTGAATATGGATCCAACAGTTTCATCAGTGGATTCAATTGTATCAGTCTCATCTCCATTGCACATTAATGCTACTATTCAATCCTCTGGTCATGTTAGCAGCCACACCGAGGTCGATGAAGTTGAGTTCTTAAACAACTGCAGGGATGCTGGGGTGGTTCACATTCTAGGAAACACAGTTGTCAGGGCAAGGAGGGATTCAAGATTCCACAAGAAAATAGCTGTTGATTATATATATGCATTTCTCAGGAAGATATGCAGGGAAAATAGTGTGATCTTCAATGTTCCTCATGAGAGTCTATTAAATGTTGGTCAGGTTTTCTATGTATAGCCTCTACTCCTCTTCTCTTGGTAATTCTTGCGTGAACATTGAGTTTATAGGCACATTCAATCAAAAGCATGTTAAAATAGTTAATAATAATAAAATATGTATTGAAATCTATATGTTAATATTGTTTTAATATTATTCAAAAGCTTTTGATTGATTGAGTTTATAAACATCTTGATCACACTAATTGTTCCACTTGAGCCCAAGATAAGTAAGATTTATCATTTGTGACAGTCATTTTGTGTACAGTTGAGCTTAGCGTAGCATATGAACAACTCCTTATGGTGTGCAGTGTGTACTATCCAAAGGGAATGTCTTCAGAAGAATGACTTTGGGTAATTTCTGTTGAATCCTGAAATTCATTATTCATTTGATGTTCCAAATGCATCACTATGTTGTTCAACTCTTCTAAGTTCTAACACTAGCTAGGTTGTTCCACTTAATGCTGCACTGATGACCATTTTTTTCAGTGTGATATGTATGCTGTCTACGTCCTTGAGGTAGAATACATTAATATTTGCATTAAAAAAACTCAAAAGGATTCAACTATTGTAAAATAAGGGATTTACTTTAGGAGATAAAAATCGAGTTATAGATAGTTATTGACTTCAATCAATGGTTGAGACGAGGGTTGATTTATATATTTTATGAATCTGAGCTGAAATAATAGAAAGTCTCTTTATGTATACTTATTTTAAAATATAATAAATATTGTATAAAAAATAAGCAATAATTTTATTAAAAATAATAGATTTTATTACATTAAGCGAATAACATACTTTATCACTTTAAAGCAATTTTAATAAAATGTATCATTAAAATATTCCTACTTAAATAAGAGATATGGTATTGATAAACATTTAGAAGGGAAAAGAAGATTAACAACTCTGTTTTTTGAAAAAAAATATATAAATTTTGGACATTTGTTGCTATGAACTAAATTGACTTTTTATTTTTTATTTTTGACAAATAAATCAAAGGTAAGGTTTTATGAGTGAGAATAATTTATTTAGTATGAGAATTTGTGTTTGATTTTTATTGTGTAAAATTTTCTTGGATCAATGATAATCACATATCACAAACAAATTAATCTATGATCCAATAGTTTGGAGATACATATGATCTCTTACCTAAGATAAAAAAAAATAAAAATGAATGTAGTGAGTCTTTTGTCCTCATGAATTATTTTAGATTTTGATTTTTAATTAATCCTTAAAAAAAAAAATTTAGTCCATGTTGAATTTCACATGATTAATTCTAGTCCTTTTTAAAAATAATTATTTATTTTTAGTCTCTCATTTATTTGTTATTGTTTAAAATTAGCTTTTGAGAGGGTCGAAAATAGGAAAAAAGGGCAAACATTCAACCTCATAATAGGGTTAAAATGGCCAAACCTCTCAACGTCCTATAACTAAAAATAAAATAAAAGACTAAAAATCTAAATCTAAAATAGTTGAAGAACCAAAAATTTATTTAACGGTAATTTTTTGTTTTCGATAAGTCTCTTCCTTGTAGGCCTTTGGTTCAAAAAAAAAAATGGACACTAAAATATAAAAACTAAAATAAAATATCGCTTTTTTTTATATAAAAACAAAAAAAACATATATAATATCACAAATATAAAAACTCGATTGATGTAAACTACAACGCTCTGCGACAAAATAAACCAAAAGGATGGATTGATAATGCCATGTCTGCGGACAACAAAGTGATGATGACCAATTATCCAATGTGCAAGAAATAAAAGCAAAGACTTTCAGTGGGATTGAATTAAATAATAATTAATACACGAACGACATGATGTGTTGATTATTTTGAATTGACTTAGCAAGTTTAAGGGGAGAGAGAGAGAGAGAGAGAGGTATATCTGGTCTTCTTTTTCAATTCGTATTTGTATAAAATTTAGGAAGAAAAAAGAGGTGGAAATTTCTTTCCTTTTAATTAATTCCTGAAAACTCTTCTTTATTTAATTAGGCTTAATTTATATTTATTTATTTTTAATTTTTATTAGTTATGCTAGTGAAAATGCAAAATAAGATTCTCAAAATACTTTTCATGTGAGGCAAAAGAAATAGACTCTTAAAGAACTTCAGACATTGTTACATTTTACTTATTATTTGTTAAATTTAGAAAAAAGGATTCATAATTAAGAATATTTTATAAAAAATAATTAATGTAAGAAATATTCTGAATTGATTATTATAAAAAGAATTATTATTTTTCAGTATATAAAGTATGATTTTTTTGTCTGAAAGTGTATCATATTTATTTTATTCATGATCATCATTTATTATTAAAATGTTTGATTACACCGATCCAAAGCCTCTCGTATTTCTCTCCCTCTTTTAACCTATCACGTCCTTTCTCTGTTGCTTTCCCCAGGTAAACCCTAATCATTCCTCCATTTGATGTTTTTTTCCCCTTTTAGTTCAGCTGATCATGATAGATCTTGTTATTTCATGGTGTTCAATCCATGGTGTGTCTACGTTATATTGGGTTTTTTGAGCTGTTAATTAAAAAGTTTTCACTTCGCTCGAAAGGGTTCCAAAATCCAAATCATATAGTATAAGGGCTATCTAGCTACTTGCTTCATGCCAATTTTTTTTGCCAATTAACACGAATATTCTGAGAACTACATACACAATCCATTTAATTAACCATGTGTTGAACATGTAACACATGCATGTAATATGTATTAAAAGTTATTGATACAAGTTATTTAATATTTAGGTTCTTTAATTAAGATATGAGGTTGAATCCTTAATTTAAACATGAAGTGGGATCTGGAGATATCATTTTACCAAAAATGGAACCCATCCGATGAAAAAAGAATTACACCTATTGATTATACAAAAAAAAAAATGTATGTACTATGTAGGTTTCAAACGCCTTCACGGGTTCAATACTTCAACTCTTCTTCAATTCTCAATAAGGTCATGCATGTTGCTAGCTAGAGCTTCATCAACCAGCCATGATGCACCCAAAGTTGACCAATTTTTGTGAGGCAAATTAAGGGAAAAAGCCACACCCCACATCTATTCTAATAGTGTGTTTTTGACCAATTTGGCATGATCTCGACGTTCTAATTCATATGGTACGTGTTGGCAAAATTGACGGGGTCGGAAGAGAAAACAATCTTTAGCTTTGGCTTCGTAGGGATTTCGTGGAGAGAATGGAGAACGGTGTTAAGTACTGTTGTGGTGGTTATGGTTGACACGAAGAAAAGGATTTGAATATGAGGTAGCTGAAAGAGAAATGGACAAAACAGGTAGCACTATAATTCAACTAGCACTAGCAGTTCTATGTTGCATTGGAAAATGGAAATTTTCACCAGTTGGACGAATTTTACCATTCATAAACCGATCAAATTTAGATAAAATCATTATCTATTATTTCTCTCTTAGCTAAATTACTTATGTGCTCCTTAACATCACTCTAGGTAATAATTTGGCCCTTTATTTATTAAAAGTTATAAAATAATTTCTTAAATGATATTTTTTATATTATATTTATCCTTTTCGAAATACTAATCATTTTTTATTTTGATTTTTGTTTATTGATTCAATAGGTAAAACTTGTCCATTAGATTTATTTACATGAAAATGATGAAATTAAACTAATATTCAAATAAAAAAGGATATAAACATGATAAAAATCATAGAGAAAAATAAAGGTCAAATAATTTCCTAATTGATTTTGGATACAAGTTGTATTATAACACTTTTCTACTCTAAGACACATACACTTATGATATTTTTTAAACATATTCACAGCGAAATTTAATTAAAAGAATGTATCGAATTTTTAAAAAATACTTATTTCATGGTAAGAATATTATATGTCAAATATTTATAAACTTAAAGAAAGAAAATCAATAAAAAAAAGCATAATTCTATGCAAAACAAATCTTGGTGTTCTAAAGTCTATACAAATCATATTAAATAAAATATGGTGAAAAACTACTCATTAGTTTAATCCTTAGATTAATGAATAAAAATTGTGTCCCAATGTTATATTGTTTCACAATATCCATAATTCTAAAATTAATACTAATATAAAGTGGAGACCTAAGCTTCTCATGTAGCTTCATCATCATAAACCTTACCGAGACTTGCCTGCAAGGATGACATTCAGCCAAAACACAAACAAGTCAAATAGACGGGAAGTGAGACACATCTCACAATAAATTAAATAATTAAGGAAGTCATTAAGACATAAGATACATTTATAAACAATTATGTTTCGCAACACAAGCATGCCTCATCCAAATCAAACATTTCATACACAAAGTCACACATGAAATGTGATGCACATTAGACTCATAGACTCGTATGCATGTGTTACCATTTTGGAAAACACTGTGAGTGTAGTCTGAGAGTCCATCTAGTTGGCGAATTGCCACATAATGGGTAACTTGACACTATCACTCTCACTGAGATGACACTGTCGATGATGCATTAGGGTGTTCCAACCTTGCAAGAATATTACAACGCATGTGATCAACATGAACTTAAAGGAGATTTCAAACCATTGCACCCTAAGGTCAGAGTCATAGGTCAACTCATTCATGACCTCTTCGGTTATGTTCATAAACATCATTCACTTCAAAACAGATGTGCACAACATGATGCATGGTTAATAGACAATATGCATATGGTTTATTTTCAAATTCCCTTGAATATTCCTATCCCGTAGGGATTGGGTTCTCCTAACATTTTTCACAACAAATACACATCATAACATATTACTTTCACATATACCCGTGGACATCATGCATTTAGTCACAATATCAATCACATTCACTCATTTTCACAATAATATCATCACATCACTTTATTCATTAAATCATAAGTATAAATGTCATGCATCGTACTATCACTAATTATGATATCAATATTACACACTCATTTTTTTTCCTACGTTACTATGACCTTCATAGATATAATAACCATGTCTAGAGTTGTACTATTCCTACTAAGTCGATTCTTATCTCTTTAGAAAGATAAGACAATTATCTACAAATTCTATGTTGTCCTAAAAATCTCTTTCAATATTTTAGAAACCTAAAATTAGGAAATATACAAACTGACTACATAATTCTGACAACTTAATCTTTACTTACTAAAAATGCAATATCTAGAGTTATATAAATCTTTTTTTGAGTGAAATCAAATATCTTAGCTAGACAACATCCAAGGCTACAACTCTTATGAGGAACACAGTCTAATTCTATCGTTTATGTACACGTTTTGGTATTTTAAGTTAACATTTTCTATCAAAAATCATCATGTGTCCAACATCAACTATCAAATTTGATTTCAAGAATATCAAAATGACAAAACATTAAAAATGCAACATTCAAATTCACCCAAATCATAACAAAACAAAGTTTTTTTAGGGTATTCACAACCCGTCCAAGAAAATAAACTTGTTATAATCATAAGCATAAGATCATACAATCTACTCGTGGCTCATTACCACTCATACAACAAAAGAAAAAGAGACAATCCATTGCCCCTAACCTTAAATGAAACAATTCCTCAACAAGAAAAAGGAAGACAATCTCCTAACCACTCCCAAGAATGCATTGGCCCAATGACGTCGTCCACCACAATCTCCACAACAACTCTTATTATGGAAAAAACTTGGTTGTGATTTAAAACATAATCTCAAGACATCTAAATTCCCCGAGTTTGAAAACTCAAAGGAAAATATAAAAATATTGATTATGAGGCTTATTGTTGCATATACGACTTATTGGTGTCCTTTATATATAGGGGAAAATAGGGGTTCATGAGGTTATTTTGCCCAACATGGGACTTAAAGTGTTTTTCATGATCATATGACCTACTGGGGAGTTGATTTTCTCTAAGATAGAAATTTATTTTGGTTTCTAAGGTTTATGAATGAATTGTAACTTTTTTTAGCAAGCTTTCCAACAATGCAAACAACACCTTAAACAGACAACTATAACTCAAGATATGACGTGGTCTTTCTAGTGTTGTCATCATAAAACAAACACTAGACTTAGACAACTTTTCAAGCATTTTAACTATGAAGTTAATCTAATACTCTCTTAACACCAAATATAATATAATAAAGACAAATACAATCATCACAACAACAATAATAATATACACAAAATACACATGTGTATAGAAATAAACACTATCACAACACAAGTACATGCTTATGACAAAACCAATAATACACAAATATAACAAATATTTACAGAAAGATAACAAAAGGATTCTAATAAGAGTTTTCCTTATGGTATATTCCTAGTATTCAAAACTTGGGGTGTTATGTAACATCCCATTTTTTCGTGAATTAAATTAAAAATATTTTCATTTAAAATAAATAGAGTTTTAAAAAAATGATGAGGCTTTTGTAATTAAATAAATAAGAAGAAATAATTTTATTAATTAAAATAATAATTTGAGAGAAAAAACAGGTGTTTTATTTATTCATTGGGAATAAAATAAAGTTCTTTTTTATAAAATAATAAAAATAAATAAATAGAGTAAATAATAAGTTATAAGTACCCTAGCTATAAATAGAGACACGTTAGGTCAGTTTTCACCCCAACGATGCCTCCTCTTTTTCTCAATTTTATTTTTTCCTCTTCTTCCAAAACCCTCTCTTTTTCCTGCATAACACCAAACTTATCTAAGAAAAACGACGATCTCTAACTCATTCACCGTTGGATCGCCGTGAAATTTAAGAATCATCTTCACAACTCAATTCCGAGCCTTCTAACCGTTGAGAATTATGAAAAGATGTCGAAGCTGATAGAAATACCCTTCGCGTTGTAACTTTTTCTTTCCCGTAGAAACCCAAAATTGTTTTGGTAAAACTATAATCTCAAACTCGTTAACCGTTGGATTGCCATGAAATTTTGATATGTGGTTCGAGATTTAATTCCACACACCTTGACTGTTGGGATTTACAAAAGACTTTCTGTGAACAGAGAAAGATGCATCGCACGTAGGACCATGGAATGGACACTTCAATCCTTTCTCCTTCTCTCTAACGTTTGGGAACCCTAAAAAAACAATCGGAGGAGGAGCTCTAGAGAGCACAAAAAATGTCACAATTGATAACGGAGAACGCTTGAGTGACTACATCAAGGTAAGGGATGAGTTATTCACAATTGGGGATTAGTGAGAACATGTGTAGGGATCATTAGAGTATCAATTGAATGAGTTTTGGGGTGTTTCCATAATTTTTTATTTTATCCTTATAATTATATATGTTTGATGAACCAGTTGATGTCCCAATGAGAAATTACTGTGAAATTGATATATTTTTGTGTTGAGTGTGAACCCTTAAAAAAATTAAACTCTTTTTATTAACGTGAATTATATTCTAAATAATATTATTCAATGACTTATTTTATATAAATTATTATCTTGCTCTAATTTTTTCCACGATGATGATCAACATGTTATGTGTATATATTTATTGTAATACTAAAATAATAAATTAAAGAAAGTTGTAAGGTTAATGTCTAATGGTAATTTCTTTTGATGTAATATTAAATTAATTGTTATAAAAACTCTTTTGATTAAAAATAATGTAGCTTGATTTATTATATATATATATATATATATATATATATATATATATATATATATGTTTTTTGTCATGCAAATATGATTATTGTGTGATGTGTATATGAGTTATGAGGTGTAATAAATTATTATAATGACATTATAATATTATTACGGAGATTGAGTAGTACAAAGTGGAATGTGTAAATTTGCGAGATATATGCAAACATGAGATGATTGATTGTGACATTATGAGATGTTAAATTTTGGGCATGATATTTGGTTGTGAATACGTGTATGTGTTTAACACTTTTGTGACAATAATTATGTTATGAGCTGTGAATTATACAATAATCCGACCAGTGTTGATATTGAGAAAATGTTTATTCCCAGTGTTAAAGAGAAAGCGTAGGTTTCCTATTTAAGAACCAGTGTTAAATTGTAGCGCAATATGTTGAACGTGTTTAAAACACGAGTGTGAGGTTGTGGGTATTGTATAATTCATGAGGAGTGTCTATAAATTGAATTTGTGATGAATTATGGAATAACATGTTGCTTTGAGATTATAATATTGTTATTGAGATTGAGTATAAGTGCAAAGTTGAATATGTGTTAATATGTGATATATATGTAAACATGTGATGGTGGATTGTGACATTATGAGATGTGAAATTGTGAACAAGTTTTAGTTGTGAACAAGTGTGTGGTTAACACTTGATGTGACATTACTTGTGTTGTGAGATGCGAATTATACAATAACCCGACCAGTGTTATCTTGAGAAAAGTGTTGATGTGCAGTGTTAAAGAAAAAATGTAGGTTTCCTATTTAGGAACCAGTGTTAGAAAGTGTAGGTTTCCTATTTAGAAACCAGTGTTAAATTGTAGCGCAATGTGTTAAACGTGTTTAAAACACAAGTGTGAGGTCGTGAGTATTGTATAATTCATGAACAGTGTCTGCATACAAAAAAATTATTTTAGGGGTTGGACCTGAATCAAGAGGGAGAGACCCTGACGGACTCTTCGAAGTTTGGGCCTTAGAGGTAAATACACCGGTTTGAGTGCTCCTTTAAGCCTGTATCAATTACACATGATTGGAACATTCTCGTAAAACAACGTGACCCTGACTTATCTCCCTCTGATTTTACTTAGTGAGAGTAACCTAATATACCCATGTTGTGTGTCTTATATATGTACTCCTAAGCGCCCTAGGGTGATTTTTCACTAACATGGTATCACATTGCATATAAGCTTGAGTCTTAGCATAATTATTGCATACGATTGCTAATTGTTTATTATGAAATTGATGTGTTATTATGTCTTGATCGGAGTGTGTAATTCATGTGTAATGTGATTGATGATTGAAAAGTGAATTTTAAATGAAAAGTGGTAGAATTACGTGAGTTATGTTTAAGTAAGTTGTATCTCATTTATATGATATGTATATCTAGTTGTCTTGTTTCTCTATTAGTTAGGAATGTGATAGCTCACTCCCTGTGTGTTGTTTGTGTTTAAATTCTGTGATGATCTTGAACTTTGTGTTCGGGAGAGCAGATGACTAGGTGAATTGCTTTTAAGAACCTTGTGTTCAAGGATGTCAGGACACAATGTTCTGATAGGATGTGACATTGTGGTATAGGTTTCTATATTAATTGTATGAAGTCTTAGGCGGCCTTGTTTGAGCCGAGATGACTTTATTATCTATTTGAACAAGTTTGAATATAATGTAAAAGAAAGTGAATGTGAGCCTTTTATTTTGTTGAAATGATTTTATTTAAATGTGTTTTAAAAAATTTTAATTAATTATGATTTCTTTTCCTTTTATTAGTACATATATGTATGAGGTAGAGGGTGTCACATGTTACATGTATGATATTTACCCATTCCACATTTATAAATGAGCAGAAAAAAACTTGTTTAATTTACTTGTGTGCAGTCATATAGGTATAATTTTTTTATCCGCAGTGAATATTATCTGCAAGTATGATTTTTTTGTCATCCTACAAAATAAAGGATGAATTGAGTACTTTCAAACATTTTTATTATTAGACCCAGATCGATCATCAACTTGATCAGGATACTAGGTCACTAAGATAGGATTCAACTCAATAAGTCAATATTTATTTGACTTGCATGACTTGGTATATATTAAAAAATTATTAATAACTCATAAATGAGTGGTGCCATGGTTACAAAACATATTCGAATTTCATATTTTAGAGATGTGTAAATAGCATTAATTTCTGCATGTAGTGGAAATCAACATTATCATAATTTAGATTTCAAATGCTAACGCTAATTCCTATTCAAATACCAAAGTTACAATTCATTCAAAGTTTAAAGTTAATGCAAATCAAAATAGAGCAACAACATAATGAAAAAAAAAACAAAATATAGTCACAAATTATAACAATTCATAACTCATAGGCATATAGTCACAAATTATAACAATTCATAATTTTAGCTTTAAGTGACTTAGTCACAAAAATATAACGCAGATATAAACAAAGCAACAACATAGTAAAGAGGATGAGAAGCTCAAACCTATATGAGTTGTGGATCCATGGTTTTAAAAAATATAATGCCAATCAAAACAAAGCAGCAATATAATGAAAATCAAATCAAAGCAAAACACTGGTCTCAAAGTTTGAACCTATATGAGTTGTGGTTTCCAGAGACTGAGAAGTGAGGACGCCAAATACTGCTAACGATGCAAGTTGTGCCAACGAGGGAGGTTGCGTCGATGAGGAAGGTTGTGTCAGTGAGGGAGGCAACTGTTGTGAGGAGAGGAGGTTGTGTTAGGGTTTCATGAGGGACACTTGAGTTAAGAGAAAAGAAGGGTTATAGTTCTCAAAGTAGAATGAAACATTGGCTTTGTAATAGAGAAATTTTAATTTTAACTTTGAAGGCCATGAAATGACATCATTTTGACTTTTTTAAATAAAAAATATGCAAATGCAAGACTCGTTGAGTTTGACTGAGTTACACTAGGTCACGTGTGCACCTGTTTCAACATGTGCCTCAGACCAATGGGGCACCTGAGTCTCAAGCCAAAGGGTCGACCCAGGAATAGGGAAAGAGTGGGTGATGGGGAGAAAGTGGGCAACTTGCCCTTTTTTTCACGAACCCACACAACAATTTTGAAGCTAAGAGTGTTGTACTAAACAATATCGTTCGAGTTTAGGGTTTTACACCAAACGATGCGGTCAAAGTGAGGGTGTTCGCCATTTGTGATAACCATACATATGCCACTATTTTAAGATCTGGAAATTTTGTTTTATCAAATTTGTTTCCTATTGGCTTTCAATTTTTCTGTTGAACTTGGTTTCTTGTTATTTTGGTCTTGTAGATTTGGTGTTGTTTGGCTATATGGTTGTGCTACAATGGTAGAGAGGTTGAAGATGAATTGTGATGCCAAAAGTTGTGGTGGCTACAACAAAAATGGTTCAAAGAAGAAGATGACTAACTTCAAAATAAAGATAGTGACGATTTTTAATCATCATTATTTTAAATTAACTTTTTGAAAATTTAAAATTAACAAAACATTAATGTTGTTAACAAGATATGGGAAAAGAATGAAAAGAAAACTTTTGAAAACATAAAAAGAATCAAAAGAAAACTTTTAAATTTTAATGTATCAAAATGAAACAATAATAAAACATAATAAATAAAAAAATGATATTTAAAAAAAACAATAAATGATAGTTTTCTTTTTTGCACAACAAAGAAATATATTATTAATGATGATGAATTTTGTCACAAGAAGTGTCAGACTAACACAAGTAGAAAATACAACACGATTAGAGGTATTCACAAGTATAGATCACTTGCGAATTTAAATTAATCCAAATGAATCCAAACAATTTGAATTAATAATTTTTTATACTTAAGTTAAATCCAACTCAATCTATTTAAATTTATTGAGTTTTAGATTAAATAATAAATTAATTTGGATTGAATTTTATTTTTTTTCTTATCAGATAGGATGCTCCTAAATTGGATGATAGCTTGATTGATCTGTACAACGTGGCCCCTACAGCATTTTTAGCCTCATAATTTATGCATACAACAAACGCTGTCTCTTTGTCACAGAATTATTATTGGTTGCAGCGTAATTCTCCTGCCGCTATGATTTTCTGCATATTTAATGGTATTGTTTGGTTCACGTTGATGGTAGCATCGGGAACATCACTCTTATTTGCTGTTTTTCGAATATGCATTGCTTGCAATTTTTTCTTAATGTTAGACTTTTTTTTCTTTGTTAGCAGCAGCCAGCAGGAGTACTTGGCTATGGTCAGATACTTAATGCGGACTATGTGTCAATGGTCTTGATTCTTGAGTGTCATTGATACCCAATTTCATAATTAGTTAGCAAGAACCGAATTGAACTTTTATTAAAAAAAGTTATAAATGCATTTTTAATTTTTCTTTATTCTTAATTATAAAATCATTTTTTAAAAAATTATTTATCTATTTTTATAAGATTTTTTTTCCAGATGCATTAATAATTTTTCCCCTACATATTTTTATTTAATTATTTTATTTCTAAATATTAATAAGACACAAGTAAGTCTATTTAATTATTTTCTTTCTAAATATTAATAAGACACAAGTAAGTGGATAAAGAAAAAATGAAAAAATAATTTTAAAATAATAATATAAATAATTAACAAATTTAATGTGATAATTATTTTTCTTAAATGATATAAATTAGTTTCAAAAGTATTATTATTAAGAACAAAGAAAATAATATGATTTCCCATAAAAAATTTGCCTGATAATAATCTTAAATTAATGTCTTTAATATGATTCTTTAATTAGGCTTCATGCCTATATAATAATCTTCCGTTCGTTCACTAATAAAAAAAATAATTCTTCATTCTTATTTATAATTTTTAATTATCCAATTTATCAGAATTAAAAATAGTGTGTGATTCATTTTTTTTACAGGATAATTCATTTAGTTGATAATTATAAATTTAACATAATTAAATTTATATATTTTTTTAAACATACTCTTATCATTAATATTTTTTTTTAATTTTTTGTCAATATAATTAATTTAGAATATTTTAATATAAAACTAATTAAAGCAAAATGAAAAACATCATAAATTTCGTATTACAAAAAAAAACACTAATTCTATTTTAAATTTTATAAATAGGAATAAAAATGGTAATTATATCTTAGAGTTCTTGTCACAGTCCTAGCATATTATTGGCAGACTGCACTAATATCGAAGGTTGTCTCCCTTTTCTACCTCTCTTTAGTTGAAAAAAATTACTTACCAAGACTATATTTCTTAAAAACCAAAATTAATATAATAACTTTTTTTATGAGAAATTAAAACTATTTTTCTTACTTTAATTATAAAAACATCTTATTATGTTCACTTATTTTCCACTACATAAATTTATAATTCATATAAAATAACGAAATTAATAAAAGTTTGTTTTACTTTTTCTTATATAACTACTCAGGTTAAACATATAGTTTAGTTTTTATAATGTCATGAATTCTTAATTTGTTTCCTATAGATAAAAATGTATTAAATCAATGCTTATAAGTGTATAACTTATCAACTTGGTTATATATGTAACGAATTGTAATTTGGTCTCTAAATTTGTAACTCATTCTAAATTTAACACTACATATAAGGATTAAATTATGAATAAACGACAAATATAGGTATCAAATAAAAAATGATCGAGTTATACATGTAAAATTCAAACAAAAATGTGTAACGGATTTAACGATCAAACATATGATGAGGATGACCAAATTGGAATGCTTATATATATAAAGACTAATTTAATAAATTTTTACATATAAAGATTAAATTGAGAATCAACAGTATGTTTAAGGACTAAATTATATGTTTAAATAAATATTTAAAAACAAAAAAAGTAAACAAGTAATATTTTTTAATCAAAAATAAAATCAAAAGCATTTTTTTAAACCGAACAAATGTGTCATATTTTTTTAATAATCCAAAATGTATTTTTAAAAAAATAAAAATTAAAGACAATAGTTTAATCTCTGTTCCCTTCTTTTACAAAACTAGTGAGTAGCCGCCTAAATTGAAAGTTGTAGATGTAATGCATTGCATTTCAACCAACCTCTTTGTCTGAGAATCTTAAATCGCATTTGTTCCCCACCTACTGGTTCTGCTAACCTACCATTGCAAGATTTTGCAGGATCTTCTTTTCTTTTCAGCATTTTAAGTTAGTCGTGTATATATATACATATTTTATGAAAGGTGTCTCAGTTTGATTAAGTTAATAGAATCATTATAGGTATGAAAGTTCTCATTTCAAATATTTAATGGTATTTGATATACAAAATTAAAATTAAAAAAAAATCGCACCAGTTAATTTTTGTGTTTGTAGTAAAAAAATTCATATGTTTTTTTAGGGGTAAAAACACACACACATATATAAAAGGTAACATTATTGTTAGTATTAATAAAAATATGTCAACTAATTTTTTTTTTTTGTAATTGTAAGTTATAAATAAATATTTTTTCGTGTATATATTGCTCCCGATCGTATTACTAAAAAGAAATATTCCTATAGGTAGGCTAATAAAAGACATTAAGATTTATGTTAGGTAACTTTTAACTAACAAATTAAGATTACTTTGTAATCCATCGAGGAAACAAACTCTCAAATTTTTCAAGAGTTCAAATTCTTTGTATTGTTAGTATAAACAAATTTGATTGTCAATCGATAAACAATTAGTAGTATGATTAATATGATTTTTAAAATATTTTTTATAAAAATTAATAAAATTATCATGATAATTTAATTTAAGATTAATTGTATGACAATATAAACAACTTTTTACAATATCAATACATACACCATTTTCTCATTTATAAATATATATGAAGCATCACGATCATATTATTTTACTTATCATTTTCTAAGAGTTATAGTGTATTAATTATTGAAGTTTAACGTGCAAATTACTTGAATCTACATTATTTTATAGATAACTCATCAGTTAAAGATAAGTCATGTCCAGGACAGATGTACATACATTTTTAGGAGGGGCCTTTTATTTTTTTAATATATATGATATTTTGAAATTATGACATTTTTAAAATTTTGATTATAGAAATAATAATATTTAAGAATGATTTATTTTCATTTTTTAATGCATAAATAATTTTTTATAATATCATTGTAAAGATAATGAAATAATTAATTTCTTTTTCTTAGAAAAATATTATATTCTTTTATAGTTTTTATTGTAGAGATATTATATTTTTCTCTCTCTTACACAATTTTTTGACCATCATTTATTTTTATTATAAATATTTTTTATTTATAATTTATTATTATTTTAAAGGATATAAATAATTGCATTTACAATCAAGTAACATTATCAGTCTTCTTTTTTATATTAATTTTATAATCAAAAGCTATTTATTAACATTTGTCAATGGAATACACAAAAATATTTTTGACTTAAACAAAACTTTGTTCTTCCTAGCAATTTTACCAAATTCACAATTTTAGTCATCTTATTTTGAAATAGAGATATTTTGTCTCCTATTTTAAAAAATCAATACTATTTTAGTCAAATATTTAATTTTACTTACATTTATTTATTTTATTTCTTACATTTGAATTAATTAAATAATTTATTAATAATACTTAAATGAATATACATATTAGGTCTAGGGTTTAATCGAATCGAAATAAAAGAAATAAAATATATGAAAAATTAAACATTAAATAAAAAATTGTGAATTTATTAAAATAAAAAAACAAATTAAATATCTCAATATTTAAGATGAATGAAAAAAATTGCATTTTGAGTAACATAGGAACATCCAAACTATGTCTTGAGGTTCCTAACACATTTTCGACGTTGAGTGCTCGGAGTACTAGTACTTCACATTAGTGTAAACTTTTCAAAAACAAATTAGATATTATAGAAACAAACCTTAATTATTAGCATGTGTAATAATGAGGTTTTAGTTATGAATTTAATTAGAGAACCTTAATAATATGAAAGGTTTTTGCATTATTATATGTAATTATAGATTATTCAAGACTTTTAATTTACATAATGATTAATTTAAAAATCATATTTATATTTTAATTAATTGACAGTATAAAAGTTTTTATGGTGAATATACAAAAATAAATCCCTTACTTTATAGCATAAAAATTAAATAATTTTGATTTTTTTGACAAATAATTAACTAATTTTGATATGAATATTTTAACAATGAAATTTCTTAATCATGTATAAATAAACCAAATGTGCAATCAGAATAAAAAAGCAAATGTGCATTAATTTTAATGAAATGAAAAGGTTATGAAATTATTTTCGGAAAGAACAATTGAATAATAATACAATTCAGACCAAATCATCACCAGCACCGGATCAATTTAAATTATGTTGACGTCAAATCAGATCATTAACCTGCAGCAAGTCCAATGATCTACAGGAAATTAATTTGAATAAAGTTGCGGGTGACTTAACTACTCCTCCAGCTAACTAATGAATCTAATAAATAATATAGACATTAAGTTTTTATTTTCCCTCTTACTGATGTAAATATTTTCTTTCTAAAATGCCTAATTTCTATTGAAAAATGTAGCTAGTTTTCTCTCAATCATATATATTTTACAATGCAATTTACATCAAATCACTTTTAATAAGATTTTATCTTTTATATTAAAAAATAAAATTTCTTCTCTCAATCAAATTTTTATTTATTTATAAGATTTAAATTTAACATCTTAATTAAAACATAAGAATTTAGTTTCAGTACTCAAACTAATGGCATGCATGTTAATATAAATCATATATGCGGAAATTAAGTTGAAATAAAATGAACATAAAATAAAATAAGATAAAACATATATTACAGTCTCTGTTCTACTATTTGGATATTTATACTATATAGTATGCATAAAAAACTTATTATTTACATTTTAAAATAGAAAAATAAGACCCTAAAAATAATAGAAAGAAATAAAAGAAATGAACACAAAATAGAGTAGTAAATTGTATATATACGGATAAAATAATTTTTTTATATTATTACACAATCATAAACCTATATTGATTTTTATAATAATTATTTTATAAATCATATCAGATGACTTATAATTAATTATTAGTGTAATTTTTTTACATGCACTGTATAAAAGTTAAACTCTACAAAATAAAATCAAATGTATGAATTTACGTAGATTATGGGAACACATTTTTATAATAATTATTTTATAAATCATACTAGATGATTTCGATTGTTAGTTTAATTTTTTTAACACTATATAAAGGTTAAATTCTGCACAATAAAATCAAATGTATGGATTTACGTAGGATTATGGGAACACATTTTCCTCTGAATTTCGATTTTTTTAGATAGTGTTTACTATTTTTTTTTTAACTTTTCTTTTCTTTAAAAACAAGTTATATTAACACATGTTCTTTTAAAAAAACTTATATTTTATAAAATAAAAAGTAACTTAATTTTCTGTTGGATATTTTTCCAATAAAAACAACACTACTTTTCTCCCTTTCTCTCTCCCTCTCTCCCACTTTCATGCCCTATCTCTTACTCTCCTCATTTTTTCCTCAAGCTTCTCTACCCACTTTTGTTCTTTTCCGAATTATTTAATGAATTTGAAATAACCCCCCATGTTTGGAAGGTTTGAAATTAGAGGAGAAGGATGGATGAAAATAATTTGGTGTGTTTGGAGGAAGAAAAATAAGGTGAAAAGAATTTTTAAAATGGTAGGACTAGCTCATTATCTGTTTTTGTCTTGTAGGTTTGTTGTATATTTGCAATAGATTTCACAGTTTCTTACTAAAATTTTACTTAAAAATATTAGATATTAAAAAAAATGGTCGAACGTAATCTTAATACTATTATACTGCATTTTATAAGTATTTTTTTTATTATTAAAAGATAGAGTTATAGGGGTATTCTAAGTTGTCTACAAAATTCATGAAAGGTTATATTGATCAAAAGGATAAATATAGACGAGTTATAGGATCAAAACACCAAAATGAAAAAGGACATTTACCTTTAATTTACTAATCTTAGTCTTAATCATGTCTATGGATTTGAGGTTTATCAATTT
>NC_038245.2:4610066-4699751 GCF_000004515.6 Glycine max
ACATCCTGAAACACAATTTTGTTACGTATATATATGATCCAAGTTGCATGAACATACCATAGCATGCCAAAAAAGACAAACATGACACAACTTTTTCCCCGTTAAAAAGAGAACTAAATTGGACGAAGTGAGCAAAGTAATCATTATTAGGTAAAACCCTAAAAAAATCAAGTCACGAATAAACTAAATTTTCACCCTTCAAAATTTTTTCTTACGTAAAGTAAGAAATATTATCTTTTCTCCACCCTTCAAGACTCATAAGATTCTGTTCACTTTACCCTAAAAGGATCCAAATAATCTCTATTTTTTTCAACCTAGTCGCCGCCCCATGCACCTAAGAGAAAAAGACCTCTGAATGTTGGATGTTAACGTGACGAACTATGCACAACACATGGCAAAATTTGTCTAGTGGACCCCTTCCACAAATATATATATTTTTATTTTCTAGTTCTAGTTCATTACATAACATAAGCGGAGTCGAAGAATCAAACTTTTACACTTCTCATGAAAGCTAAGAATAAAGTCAAGTCACAAACAAAAAAAACTTAAACCTAGCTAGAACGCAACGTAGTTTTGGCATATATATATATATATATATATATATATATATATATATATATATATATATATATATATATATATATATATAAATATATATACACACACACATAGCCTCATGGAAAAGAGTGTTAAGAAAGAAGCTAAAAGTTAAAGAAACAAAAGTTATTTGGTGCAAAGAGGAGGTAACATATGGAGGAGGCACATAAGGGGGATGAAGACAAAGAGAAAAGAGGGGAAGAAGTGAAATACCGCGGCGTGAGAAGGAGGCCATGGGGTAAGTTCGGAGCAGAGATCAGAGACCCAACGAAACCTACAGGAAGACAATGGTTAGGAACATTTGACACGGCGGAAGAAGCTGCTAGAGCTTATGATCGTGCAGCCATTGAATTGAGGGGTGTTCTTGCAATCCTTAATTTTCCAGATGAGTGCTATTCTCAACTCCCTTTTGTATCATCAAACCCTACTAGTACGGCTAATGGAAGTTCTTTTGCTCCAACACATAAGGAAGTTATTGAGTTTGAGTGTTTGGATAACAAGGTGTTGGAAGACCTTCTTGAGTCCGAAGTGAAAAGAAGGAACGAAGACTAATTGGAACTCATTTTTTCCTCCTTTTGTATTAAAATCTTAATTTGTGTTTTAGGGTTCAAATTGATTTTCAAAAATCTTCATCCTCCCTCCCCCGTTTTTTTACTGTCTTTGACATTGATTGAATTAATCTTAATCTGTATGCTTTTAAAACCTCGTGCAACAAAATCTTATAGCAACCTATAAATATTTTATTCGGATGGACCCCGATATTTTCCTGAAATTGTGGTCCCTTCCTGGGAAAATTGGTTGTAGATAGTTCAGATGTCTGGGTATTTGGAAAATTTGTCTTTCCAATAGTTAATGAAGTGGGATTTAATATATGAATACCTGAAATCTCACAATTCAAGTTCAGATGTTTCTAATTTATGAAATTCATGAGTTATGTTAACTTTAGTTAACGTGTTTAGTTTTATACTCCCTCTACTTCTTTTTCTACTTATAAAAATATTTTTAAAATTTTTTTATAATATTATTTTCTAATTTCTAAATACATTAATTTTTTTATATACACTTACTTAATTATCATTATGAGAAATAAGTGAATAAAAAGAGAATAAAATAGTAATTTTAAAATTATAATATAAATAATTATCAAATTTAATACGATAACTATTTTTTTATTGGTGTGATTCGGTTGAAAAAGTCTTTTACTGACAAAGAGAGTAACTACTAAAATTTTTTGCATGATGATTGTTACCTGATGGTGAAACATTGTATGTTCTTACATGGTATTAATTGTTGAACTGCATTATGCTGAGGTTCAACTATCCCTTTTGAAAGCTTCGTCCATAGCATTCCCCTGAATTTTGTCTATCAATGTTCTTGGTAACCTTTTAATTAAATACCTTTATTACATAGCATTAAAATGTTTGACTTGAGTAATTAAAATTGGTTATTTAATTATGCTTTCCCACACACTGAACTTATTTACTTTTAAGGCTATCTGCAAATTGGAGATTTTTGGCAGATGATGGAAAATAACGAGATGCTGTAACCTGAGAAAACAGTTGGCTATCTTAAGGTTGGTAGCTTCATTACATTGCTTTTCCTATTTTTCTAGCTCCTAGTTGTTCCCTTATAATCTATAATATATAATAGATATTAAGTTAGAATTTTTCAGTTTTAAATTTCTACTAATATTGGATAATTTTGTTTTTATCATATTACAAAGCTAGTATTACTTTTTATCCTAAGTGTACTCCAAATATTTCATATTACAACCCCTTCTTATATACGAGAAATTATTCCATAATCTAAAAACAACACATTTGATATCACAATTTAACCCAAAACCTTAAAACTTAGGTTTATGAGTTTTTTCTTAACTTATATGATATTTAACCTTCTCATTTCTACATGATGTGAGACTTCACCTCCTACTTATACTTCAATAATCTCTCCATCAAGTGTGAGGTTAAGTTATTTTCATACACGAGTATTTTTCATGGTGATCATTAGAGTCCACATGCTCTAAATACTTGTACTGATGTAACACTTGCAGGACTCATTGTCTAGCCTCCATGCATGGACTCATCTGTCAGGAAGACTTTCAATACAAGGGATCTCTATGTCCATGGATTTGTCATCGCCATCTTACCCATCTGAGTTGGTTACCAAGTCGAACAATCAACTCTGATACCAATTGTTGTACAATTGAGGGGGGTAAACATCAAAGAGATTTACATCAATGAATTATAAACAACCACGTAAGTGAACTTGACATTACATTTTAACTCAACCTTACGGCTGGGGTTTATACGTCTTTCTTTTATTTATATGGTGTTCAATCTTTCCATTCTTATATTATGTGAGACTTCACCTCATATTTATACTCCAATAAAATTAAATAAGTATTCAATGTTAGAATCTCATTTTTGAAGATAATATATTATTTCTATATAACAATCATATATGTATCAAACAGATACAAACCACACAAATCAATGACCTTAGTTCTAGTTTTTTTTATACGTTTTAGTTCTACTAGTTGGTCTTCATACTCTGTGAAATATTGTTTAGTTTTATGTATTTTTATTTTCATTTAGCATATTGATATTAGATATTATCTCCTTCTAAAAATGCGATCGTCATTAGCAAGTCCTCTAATCTTTCCATATGATGTCATTATTAGGATAAAGTTTCTTTTTCTCTTCTTTAATTTCTGATTGTATGCAATGAGTACAATTAAGTATCAAGTTACAATAACTTAATTTTACTTTTGGTATCAATCGATCCTTTTACTAAATTGAGTGGTAGTCTAGTGGATTGAATCAGCTACGTTAGCACATATATTTCCTGTATCAGTGGATTGCCTCAGCTACTGTATTTTATCTTGGGGTATATATATCCTTTTATATATTATGTTTAGCGGGATAAATGTAGGCTTTTTGGTACCAGTTAATTAATTTATATATGCATAATATGCAGCAAGTCTTGTCTAATAGCTCTTTTCCTGGCAATTCGATGAACATTACTTGTATGCTTTAATTTATTCAACAGAAACCTTTTCTAATATATATTTTCCTTGTAAAGAGAAATAATTTTACTTTTGAGGTCTTTGCTTTATAAAAGTTATATTGGACTTGGATTAATTTCTGTTGAGTAGGATGGTAGTCATTAATTTAATGACAAAACGCTTTCTTAGGTTTAACTATATTCATTTGGTCAGAATAATTGCAACAACATTTGTTTTTAGGTTTTATTATTTAAATAATTTTATTTTGATCCTTATAATAGTTACAATTTTTTTTAACTATTTTAGTTCTTGTTCTTTAAAGTTGTTTAGCGTTATTTGAGATGAACACGAATTAAATAAGTCATGTTACAACGAGGACTAAAAGAATAAAAGATTATAATTATACAAACCAAAAGGAGATATTTTAAATTATAGTGACTAAAAAGAAAAGTTGTTGCAATCATAGGGTTAAGCTAAAAGAAAAAAATAAATAATTTATCCTTTTGATTTGTAACAAGGGAAGGCTCGAACATGAGTATTTGTTTTCTTGATTACTCCTCTAGATATTTGTCTCTCCATGAGTAGAATGCGATTTTGGTAACTACGCATATAACTTACTGATCATGAATCTAGATTTTTTTTTTAAAAAAATGAATCTAAAAAATTATATACTAGTACAAATTGCATTAACAATCATGAGTCTATTGCATTTTTCTATATTTTTTTGAGGCAAAAGAGGGGGCAAGCAAAGTAGAAGATTGGCTAAGGCCATCCTACAACTATAGGTCGACACCACCCAACCTAAAGTCACAAACCGTTCACCCATAAATATATTGAAAATGTTATAGGTTTGTGACTTACAACATTAAATCTACTTTGATAGAATACTATGATTATAATTAATGGATAAAATCATATGTTTGAACCTTAGTATAACTATTGTAAAAAAATGTAATAGATATGAATTGTGAAAATTTATAAATTTTAAAAATATTTGACTAAAATTATTCTATTTATAATAAAATACTATAAATTAAAATACAAAAGTACTTGCATTCCTCTGTTTTAATTTTATTATTTTGATAATGATTGATAAACATTTTATTATAATTAATGTCCATTGAATAAATTTAAATATTAATTAAAATAATTAAAGTTAAATATCTTTTAAAATTAGATTATCAGTTATATTTTGTTTTTGTTTAACAGAACTCTTCATCAAGAATATTTAACTTGAATTTGAGACTTCTAATTCGAAAAAAAAAAATTTCACGTCAATCAATCCACATGTTTAATGGTATAGAAAAAAAAATATTTGATTTAAAAGTTTACAAAATACATGTCATAAAAATGGTAAAGTTTTTTTTTCAGTCTTAAAATAAAAATTTCAAATTTATAATATAAGTACTGTGATTTCGTAAGAAGTATGGTAGAATTTGCATAAATACGCTTGCATTTGGTTATTTGTGAATTAAGAAAAAAAAAGTAATGCCAATAATTTGACTGAAATCGCGGGATACATGCTTTTCATGCCCATGATTCTTATCAAACAGCAATTTCCTTTATATTATAAGATTTGAGATGGGTTTAGTTATATATAAAAGTAAAATATAAGTGGATCATATATAGTAGATTCTATAGTTTAAGGATTATATATATAAAATAAATTGTTTACATGAGCCAATAATTTTACCATTTTTTTACGGAAATAATTGGATTTACTAATTGATTCCAAGTAAAAATGAGATTAAATAGTCTCATATTCAATAATCAATACAATTTAAACAATTGTTTTATTTTGAATTAATTCAATCATTAATATTATGACTATCACATTTAATATTTAATTTTTAATTTTTTTCCATATTATTTATGTATAAAATTATAATTGCTATTTTTTTTATAGTTAATTAAAATTATACTAAAATACATAAATACATATGTAATAAATTATAAAATATTAAAATCTTAATAATTATTTTTTTAATCATTATATTCTTTATTCACCTTAAGAAAAATATATATGGCTGTAATTTTAATTTTATGAGTTTAATCTGTAACTTTTAATTAAAAATCATAATTTTTAATGCTGGAAAATATTTAAGGTATTATACTTAGAAGTTGTAAAATAAATTAAAATTATTTCCCTAAAGTTTTTCTTATAATAACTCTTTACCTAAAGTGAATTTAAAAAATAATTATTAAGGCATTAATATTTTATAATTTTAGCATAATTTTTTTATTTTATTTTATGCATAAATAATATGAAAGATAAATTAAAAATGATATCTTAAATGTGATAATTATAACATTAATGATAAAATTTTAAAATAAGACAATTTTCTAAATCTAATTGATTATTTAAGATAATGTTATTTAACTTCATTTTTACTTAAGATAAATTAGACAAACTTCTATGAAATGAAAAGCAACTAATTTTAATATTTGTTTGGACGGATCAACTAATTTTAGTATTAAATGCTGTAACACAAGATAAATGACATTTCTTAAGCTATATCTTAATCTTAATCATATACATTTAATTATAAATTTATATTTTAAAAAGAAAATGAAACTATTCTGGAAAAAAATCGAATTGAATCATAATATACAATTCAGGTCAAATCATCTACACAAGATCAATTTGAATAATATTAATGTCAAATCAAATCATTGACACTCCAAGTCAAATATGATCTACGACATGCTCATAAAAAAATGATATACATTTTTGAGTTAGCTGGTTGTGGGTTTCTGAACTGCATCTACCTAGTTAATCTAATAAACTCATAAGAAAACTAGTTAATCAAATAATTAATACCGCCGTTAAATGAAATGAATGGTATTTTTTGTTGTTACATAAATGAATGGTATAAAATAGACCTTGTTAAATTGTCGACAAAAAAAAGACTTTGTTAAATTAAAATACGGAAATTAAAATGATAAACTATAATAGAGGATTAACCACGCAGTGGAATTCGTTTAGATAGTTTGCACAAGATTTCGATCTATGTTTTTTAGATATTTTCATCATGGTATAAAAAAAAGAAAAAAATGTCCATATATCTTTTAAATTGGAAAAACAAGAATATAAAATAAAATGAAGGCATGATTACATTTTTTTTCCAAAATTTCATAATATCTTGAATTTTATCTTCAATTTTCTCCCGTTAATTTTGTCGTTCAATTTATAAAATATCGCTAAATATTTTCCCTCCACTTAGAAAAACTGCCACAAAATTGTGTTGATTATTACAATTTTACAGAAATCTCGCTACAAATACTTTTTACGATTTTTGTAAGTGGGGGAAATATCTGTAATGTTTTATAAATTAGGGACAAAATTCGCAACATCAAAAAACTTTTAGGACAAAAAATACTATTAAACCTAAAAGGAAATGCAAGCACTTACGTAATTAATGTAATATATTATATATGGGGGCCGGGGCACATCCGAACATTCTCCACTGAATTTCAAAATTATTTTATCAGATTCTTATTTAAGTTTTATTGCTTTTAGCTTTTAGCTTTATTCTCATTATTCAAATTCTTTCCTCATGTAGAATAAAATATATTATCTTGTCATCGCTATTCAAACCTTTTTCAATTTTATAAGGTTCTATCAATAATTGTACTCTAATTTAAATAATCCACAATCAAAATAATAAAATAAATCTCATCACTGTATTTTATTTCGACCCAGGCGCCACCTCACCTTCACTTACTAGAAAAGACCTCTGAAAGTAGGACGTTAAAGTGACGAACTATTAACATCATGCAACAAAATTTGTGCATTGAATTGGAACCTGTCCATATATATCCATTCTTGCACCAGTTCTTTCCAAGATTATAAAACCAAGTCAAAGAAGAGTCGAACTTCTACTCTTCCTCGCTAAAGCTAAGAATCATGTGATTGATTAGGATTTAGGAACAAAACAAAAATTAAAAGTTAGAATATAAGGCAATCCAATTATAACATATATACCCTGCCTATAAATACATACATAGGCATAAGCATAAGTACTGATCACGCCTCAAGTTATTTTAATTAAAGCAAAAATGGAGAAAGAGAGAGGAGAGGAAGAAGTGAAGTACCGTGGAGTGAGAAAGAGGCCATGGGGTAAGTTCGGAGCAGAGATCAGAGACCCAACAAAACCTACGGGAAGGCAATGGTTAGGGACATTTGACACTGCTGAAGAAGCTGCTAGAGCTTATGATCGTGCAGCCATTGCTTTGAGGGGTGCTCTTGCAATCCTTAATTTTCCTCATGAGTTCCATTTTCATCTCCCTTTTATATTATCAAATTCTTCTACTAAGGGAAATGGAAGTTCTTTTGATAAGGAAGTTATTGAGTTAGAGTATTTGGATGACAAGGTGTTGGAAGAGCTTCTTGAGTTAGAAGAGAAGAGAAGGAATAACGAAGACTAAGATCACTGGAGTACTATTCATTGTTTTGAGATCCCCGGCCCCTTTTTTTTTCTGTAGTTCTCCACTTGTATTAATATCTGAACTGATGATTTAGGGTTCGGATTGATTTCCAAAAATCTTCCGCACCCATTGATTGAATTAAATTGTGTATGCTTAAAAAATCTTACAATTAATGCAACAAAATCTTTAAATGATTCGATGGACCCCGATAATTCTTGATGATATATATCTTGGTGTCTTCCTGAGAAAATGGTTGAACTAGTTTTTCTAATTTGCATTCCAACCTTTACAATTGCATTCTGAAATTGGCTGCATAGGATAGTTATTTAGAGGTGGGTATTTTGGAAATTTTGTTTCTTCAATGTGGTTAATGAAGAATTAAAGTTAAGTTACCTGAGATTGGATGATAGATACCTTAAATCTCAGAGTTCAAGAGTAATTAAAGTTTTTCGGGTGAGGATACGTTGATTATTTGGATTTTTTATGCCGATAATGCCACGCTATTTCAGTATGTGCTCAAGGTAGTGTTTGGTTTCTCAAATTTATTCATGTTAACTTTAGTTTCGTGTTTGGTTTCGGCAGGACAAGTTCTATATATGACATATGTAATAACTAATTAAATATTTGCAAGCATGATTTTTACTGCTTGGTGGTTAAACCATGCACGTTCTTAAACGCTATTATTGAACTGCATTATGCTGAGGTTCAGTACCATTGATAGCAGTAATGAACCTCAAGCACAACATGGACCAATGAACCTCAAGCACAACATGGACCAAGACACAAGCCTGTAAGGAAGGTCACTACCCCAAGTTACTTGAAGGATTATGTCTAGCGGATGAAAAGTTGAGCTGGCATTAGTGTTGTAGTGCTGTAGTGCGGTAGTGTTAGCCTTGTCTGTCATTTACCATTGATTCCATTTTCTGTTAAGATCCTTGTTGACACAAGAATACAAATTTTGTTATAGGAATCACTACTATATATAGACTACTCATGTAATAAGGCAGATATGAAAATTACCTTATCCAAATTAGTGCTCTGGAGGTACTGGCCCTCGCAGCCCAGACCCTTTCCCTATCTCCCTTCCTTTGCCTTCCTAACAAAATTGGTGCTCTTGTTGAGTCATGGCTGAATCCACTTGATCCAAAACCAGTTCTGATAGATTGGAAGATGTCATTTCCAAATTAGCCTCCCATTAAATCACCCTTGGCGAATCTCTTCATGCTATGATCCTCAAATTAGATGAACTCATTCAAAAATTACCCACTTCAGATTCACCTTATCACTCTCCGTCATCTTCTTCCACCATGTCATCCCCTGCTTCACCTTCTTCGTTTCATCGCATCAAACTAGAGGTCCCTTGTTTCAATGGTACTGACCCTCTTGGTTGGATCTTCAAGATCAACCAATTCTTCGAATACCATTCAACACCAGAGATCGAGCGCCTAACCATTTCTTCCTTCTATATGGAAGGAAGAGGCCTTGCTTGGTTTCAATGGATGACCAACAATAGTTAACTCACTTCTTGGCCCACCTTTCTCCAAGCGCTACAAACTTGCTTTGCTCCTTCGCAGTACAAAGATCCTACCGGTGCTCTGTTTAAATTAACCCAACGCAGTATTGTCAATGCTTATCTCTCAGAGTTTGAAGACCTCGTCAATTGGATCATTGGCCTTCCACCGTCGTTCCTTTTAAGCTTCTTTATCTCCGGCTTGGCTCCCGAGATTCGTCATGAGGTCTAGACCTTGTAGCCTCTGACTTTGGTTTAGGCTACAGGATTAGCGCGCCTTCAAGAAGAGAAATTCCTTGAGAGCTGTCGAACGTGGCGAGGACCTTTCACCCCAGTTTCTTCCGCCAATTTGTCACCGTCATCGTCGCCAGTCATGCCTTTATCCCCTTCACTTTCATTGCCTCCTCCAATAAAACCTTCTCCACTTCTCGAGGTCAAGCACTTGTCGCTGGAAGAGTTGGCATTACGGCGGGAACATGACCTTTGTTTTAACTGCAACGAAAAGTTTCATCGCGGCCACTGTTGCACCTCCAAGGTCTTCTTGTTGATTGCAGATGAAGACGAGGGTTTTTCTTTAGATAACCCTGACTTGGACTTGTCACCCGACCCGCCTGACCCACCCACGGTACCTTTGACCCAAATTAGCTTACACATTATGGAGGGCCATCTTGCTCTTGAAACATTGCAACTATTGGGCCTGATTGCAGAACATCAAGTATTGATCCTGGTTGATGGGGACAGTACCCACAACTTTGTCCAAGAACACCTGGTACAAAGTTTGGGCCTCCCTATTCGTGTCCTAGTTGGAAACGACCATCAACTTCATTGCAATTTGGTGTGCGAAGCTGTTTTGATTCAGGTTCAAGGGGTAACCTTCACTGCTAACCTTCATGTTCTCTCTTTGTCTGGTGCGAATTTGGTCCTAGGAGTACAATGGCTTAAATCCCTCGGTCTAGTTCTTATTGACTACAATGCCTTAACAATGAAATTCTTTCATAATGAGCGCCTCATTGAACTCAAAAGGGACACAAATGCTACCCTTCATCCTCTTACACCACCTCAATTGCATCGTCTCATTCGTACAGAGGGTGTTAGTGCTTTCTACCATATCAGCTTAATTTCCACTGAGCTGCCTTCATGCCCAACCACTATTGCCTACCTTCCACCATATATTCAGACAATCTTTTTCCACTTTGATTTCTTAGTCCAACCACCCACCTCTTTACCACCTTAAAGACCTACCAATCACCATATACACCTTCTTCCTAACTCAGAGCCTATTAATGTACGACCTTATCTCTGCTATGCCTACAGAACACCAAGATTATTCACTTGCGAATAATTTGATTATGCACCATGGTTGCATTTGGTTACCTTTAGCCTCACCTTTCACCCAGACACTGCTTAAGGAGTATCATTCTTCACCCATTGGGGGGCATTTCGGCATCTCGAAAACATTAGCACGTATTCGCGAGAACTTCACGTGGCCTGAAATCCGAAATGATGCTGAGAAATTTGTTACCTCTTGTGTTGATTGTCAGCATGCCAAATATGAGACTAAGAGGGTGGTTGGCTTGCTCTGTCCTCTCCCAGTACCATTTTGACCATGGGAGGATCTCTCCCTCGATTTCATAATTGGGTCGCCTGCTTTCCGTGGACACACAGTTATACTCGTGGTGGTAGACCGGTTCTCGAAGGGCTTTCATCTAGGCATGTTGCCTACACACCATACTTTGCACACAATCACCGTTCTTTTTATGGATATGGTCGACAAGATCCATGGTAGGTCTCGGAGCTTAACTTCTGATCGTGACCCATTGTTCCTTAGCCAATTCTGGCAAGCTTTATTCAAATTGAGTGGTACATGTTTACGAATGAGTTTGGCCTATCATCCGCAATCCGATGGACAGACGGAAGTGCTTAATCGTGTGATTGAACAATGCCTTCGCGCTTTTGTTCATAACAAACCTTCATTGTGGGGTAAGTTTTTGGGCTGGGTAGAATGGGCATACAACACTTCATGTCACTCAAGCACTGGGGTCTCACCATATGAAGTAACTTTAGACAAGAAACCGTTCAATTTTCCTCAATACCTCGCGGGCACATCCAATGTAGAGGCAGTAAATGATCTTCTGTCAAATATGGAGGTTGTCTTCGCAAAAATTCGAAAGAAATTGTTGAAAGCTCAAGAAGGTATGAAGCACATCGCAGACGCCAAACGACGGGATGCTACTTTTAATCCCAGGGATTGGGTGATAGTTAAGTTACGACCGCACCGCCAAACCTCTGCTTCTAGAAATACTACATCTTATTCTAAGTTAGCAAAAAGGTATTACGACCCTTATCAGATTTTGGAGCGTATTGGCAAAGTTGTGTATAAATTACAACTACCCGAGGGTGCTTGTATTCACCCTGTCTTTCATTGTTCTTTCGCTCAAGCTGTTTCGCAATACAGATTTTGACATCACTGCTCCTCTGACTTTGCCAGCTACTTTGCTCGATAACCAACCCATTATCACCCCGTTGGCCATTCTGAGTTCTCGTCAAGGACCTGAGTCCAAGCTTCAAGTGTTAGTCCAGTGGGATGGGTTGTCCCCTGATGATACATCATAGGAAGATTGGGCAAACTTACAGTCCTTGTATTATCTCGAAGATAGGCAACTCTTTGAAGTGGTGAGGGATGATGACAGTAATGAACCTCAAGCACAACATGGACCAAGGTACATGCCTGTAAGGAAGGTCACTACCCCAAGCTACTTGAAGGATTATGTCTAACGGATGAAAAGCTGAGTTGGAATTAGTGTTGTAGTGTTGTAGTGCGATAGTGTTAGCATTGTCTTCCCTTTTATCATTGATTCCATTTTCTATTAAGATCCTTGTTGACACAAGAATACAAATTATGTTATAAGAATCACTACTATATATAGACTACTCATGTAATAAGACAGATATGAAAATTACCTTATCCAAATTAGTGCTATGGAGGTACTGGCCATTATATTTTTTTGTTTGGGTCCTTTATGTTTAAAGAGCCCAAATAAAAAAATATAAAAACCCAATAGACTAAAATAATTTTTTTATTGTTTTTATTATATTGTGACAAGTTTTATCTAGGCCAATGGATGCCAATCCCCTTGGTATAGCGAAGGCATAATAGAAAAAAGATAGTATTTTACTTACAATAAACTTCATTTTTTACTTTCATAAATAATATATATTAATAATGTAAAAGTTTTTATATTATTATTTAATTAATAATGATCATGTATAATAATTTTTAATTTTAAAATAATTATCTTAAAAGTCATATAAAATAATAATTTTGTATTTTTTATGGTGTAAATTTTTTTAACTGATCGACAATGCATGCCTAAGTTCCCATCAAATTATATACTTTTCTCTCTTTTCTTTTTATTTTTTTACAAAATTCTAAAATTAAATATTACGTAGAAGGAATATTATTCATAAGAATAAAATTTCTTTATTTCAAGTTTTTTTTAAAGATCACCTGATGCATTCATGTATATTTCGTGGCGCCCCTGTCCATCATGTTCTTTGAACATGGATGATGGCTTAGAAGACAATTGGATTATAGGGGGAAAACAGTGGTATGTTAAAATCAGACTCTATTAATGGAAATCTAAATCATTTTAGCTAAAGTTGGTGTATATGCTAATGAAGCAGGGGCATGACTTAAATTCTGAAACAGGTAACCCATCCTTTTCAGGAGTTACTAGACAACTAATTTTGGAAATAGTAAAAAATATACTGATAGTTGAAGTAAAAGGGTACTGTACTGTGTACCCTTCTAGATCAAGATGACTTCAAGGAATTAAGATGTAAGAGGTCATACAATATATATACATTGAACAAGATTTGATTACCAATCAGGGACAAAACAGAGTTTTCTATCCTAGTGTTAAACCACAAACAACTTTCCTTGATCATTTATGTCACATCAACTGCATAGAGTTGAGACAAATTTGGCTTCTAGTATTCATTTTGAACAAATTTGGTCTCCAATGTAATATTTTTCTTCAATACAGTTCGACTAATTATATAATCTCAATTAATTATTGATTGCTTCCGTATACTTCGTAGGTGTCCAGTATTTATTGATGGCTTTTCTGTTCAAAAAATTATTAATTATTTCTTTTGTGAAGAAGTAGTCAGAGTAAGGTTAAGGTTAGTTAAATAATTAGTTGCAACTTACTTAAATGAGATTTATACTTTTCCTTCCAATTTTTTATTTATTTAAATGTGGTAGCTAACTTAGTTAGTTATGCTATGTTTGTCTTGTTTGAAACCCTTAAATCGTAAGTTTTGGTCGATGGATTTTTTCTTCCTCTTAATTGTTTCATGTCTTAATAACATGTGTACAACACTTTTAAATAATTAAACGAATATTACGCACTTAATTACTTTCAATCATTTTATATACTTTACATGTTTTTTCATCTCATATTAACATATCAATACCAACAAAGATTAGGTTAATAAGTAAGAATCAGATTCATATGACAAGAATATGGATTCAAATTTTGTTATTTATGTGAAAATTTTATTAATAAATAATCTATAAATATCTTTATAATCTCTTTAAACCTTTAAATATTTTATGATTTTAATGAATTTCTCATACTTAAAACACCTAAACTTGATGTAAAAAAATGTGACCAGATCAATTAACCCTTAACTACTAGTTAGTTAAGTGTTCACAAAGGTACGAAGCAGGGAGTTTGTTTAAGATGTGCATGATATAATAATGAAAGTACTGGAAATTAATAAATGCTTTGCCTCGATGGCTTTGTTGAAACAGGGGAATAGCTAACCACTTTCTTTGGACTGAATGCATCGACTTTTAGGCTTTACTTAGGCATTACTTGGGCTTTAGTTTAGCCAATTTTAATAAATATGTTTCGGCCTATAAAAATTATTTACTTCTTTATCGTTATCAAGAATATCTTTGTTCTAGCTTAGCAGCTAGGAATGTGACACCCTCTACCCCTCACATATATATTAATAAAGGAATAAAAATTCAAATATTAATTAAAAGTATTTTTAAAACATTTTTAAATACAAGCTTTTCAAATGGGTAAAAGGCTCACGTTCACTTTCTTCTACATCATATTCAAACTTGTCCAAATAAATAATAAAGTCATCTCGACTCAAAGAAAGTCATATAAGTCTCATACAATTAATATAGAACCTATATCCTAATGTCACATCCTATCAGAGCGTGGTGTTCCCGTGTCCTCTAGCATGAGGTTCTTCATAGTCATCCACCTATTCATCTGCTCCCCCGAACACAAGTTCAAGATCATCACAGGATCCAAACACAACAACACACAGGGAGTGAGTTATCACATTCCTAACTAATAGAGAAACAAGACAATTAAATATACATATTATATAAATGAGATACCACTTGCTTAAACATAGCTCACGTAACTTCACCACTTCGTCATTCAAAATTCACTTTTCAATTATCAATCACATTACACAAGAATCCCACACTTCGATCAAGATATAATAACACATCAATTAGCAAGCATATGCAATAGTTATGCTAAGACTCAATTCTATATGCAATGTGGTACCATGTCAGTGAAAAACCACCCTGGGGCGCTTAGGAGTACATAACAAGACACACCACACAATGGGTTTGTCAGGTCACTCTCACTAAGTAAGATCATAGGGAGACCAGTCAGGGTCACGATGTTTTGCGAGAATGCTCCAACCATATGAGATCAGCATAGGCTTAAAGGAGCACTCAAACCCGGTGACCCCCAAGGCCTACACTCCGAAGAGTCCGTCAGGGCCTCTCCCTCCTGATTCAGGTCCAACCCCTAAAATAATTTTTTTTTTACATGCAGACACTGCTCATGAATTATACAATACTCACGACCTTACACTCGTGTTTTAAACACGTTCAACACAATTGCGCTACGATTTAACACTGGTTCCTAAATAGGAAACCTACATTTTCTCTTTAACACTGCGCATCAACGCTTTTCTCAAGATAACGCTGGTCGGATATTGTACAATTCATGGCTTACAACACAAGTAATTTCACATCAAGTGTTAACTACACACTTATCCACAACTAGAACTCATTCACAATTTCACATCTCATAGTGTCACAATCCACCATCACATGTTTACACGTATCTCACAAATTAACACATGTTCAACTTTACACTTATACTCAATCTCAATAACAATATTATAATCTCAAAGCAACATGTTATTCTACAATTCATCACATACTCACAATTTGAATTATCATTTCATATCCTCAATATAACAATTTATATAAAAGACTATCACAACATGAGGACTAAAACCCCTCAAATAATATTACACAATTATATCCAAATCATAGGTCCAAATATACAAATATCAAGAGCACAATTTATCAAGCAATTTTCATCAGGACATCAATATTTTATTTATAATCATAAAGGAAAAATTGCAATTTAACAAACATCCCAAAATAAAATCCCAATTTAATCCTCTAAGGATCCCTACACATGTTCTCACTAATCCCCAACTGTGAATAACTCATCCCTTACCTCTAAGCGGGCTCACGTGTCTTCAGTCAGTGATAGCAACATCTCTAGCGGTTCCCGGAAATTCTTTCAATTATTCATCCGACTGCTCCGATAGAATTCCCAAACGTCAGAGAGACGGAGAAGAGATTGAAACCTCCACTTGTACTGTCTTCATACGATTCCTTTTTCTCCCTACACGAATATTGTCTCGCAAATCCCAACGGTGGAAGCGTGCGGAATTGAATTTCGAACAACATATCCAAATTTAACAATAATCCAACGGTTAACGAAACCGGGATCGTAGTTTTACCAAGACAGCTCTGGGTTTCTGCGGGGACAGACAACGGCTACAATGCGAAGGGTTTTTCTTTCATTTAGACTGATATCGAAATTCCCAACGGTGAGAATGCTCGGATTGTGTTGCGGAACATGATACTCAAATTTCACGACGATCCAACGGTGAACGGGTTCGAGATGTCGTTTTTCTGAGACTTGTTTGGTGGGCTGCGGGAAAAAGAAAGGGTTTTGAGAGAAGGGGAAAAACGAAAATGAGGCCAAAAGGAGGCAGCTGACTTAACATAACTATTTATACCTAGGGTACTCAGCCTATTATTTGCTCTATATTTATTTATTTATTTATTTATTACTAAAAAACTTTTTAAATTTATTTACGAAAAAATGGGATGTTACAAGGAACATGAGTGGTGGCTAGTTACCTTAATCAGAGATTGCTTTACTACAATGTTATCAGGACATATAATTCATTGATCTATTGAATGATGACAGTAACACCTAAAACTCATTTTCAGACACAAGCAAATTATATGCCAAAATGTTTAGTAGTTTTCTTAGTTCTTATATAGTTATATGTGTAGGTTCAGCAAAGGGAAGTTGAAAGTTACTTAGAAGTGTCAAATGGGAACTGAAAGTTAAAAGACTAATTTAATAACAATATTTTTAGAAAACTAATAATAATTTGATGATTTTAATATTTAAGAAGTTAATTTAATAATATTTTTTAAAGGAAGATCATTTTAGAGGCAATATAGTTAATTATTTTATTTATAATAAAGCTGGAGCGTTACTAGCTAATTTGTTTCGAATGTTTTGTTTCTCCTTTAATCATACTGAACTGTTATATAAATTACTTTATGTTAGGTTAATTCTTATGCTTCTTACTAGATCTCTAGCCTTTAAGTTTTAATAATAGTAAACAAAATATGGGATAAATATGTTTTCGTCTCTCTACATTTTTGGAAGTTGGATTTTAAGTATTGTTTTGTGATAAAAGATTAATTCTAAACTAGTGGGAGGATTAAATTGAACCAAAAGATAAAAGATTAAATTGATTTAAAAAATAAATAAATAAAATTTAAACAAGATAAAGGACTAATTTATAATTTGGCATAAATAAAATTTCCTAAGCTTAATTTTAATCATATACAAGAAATTTATATTTGAAAAGCTTATGAATTATTTAAAAATAAATAAATTGAATCATAATACAATTCAGGTCAAATCATGTGCACCGGATCAATTTCAGTAATTTTAATGTTAAATCAAATTATTAACACGGCAAGTCCAATGATCTACAGCAATTTTGAATTAGCTAGGTTTGACGGTTTATGAACCACAACTAATTAATTGATCTAATCTAATAATTAGTATCAAAATTAATATTTGTGTAAAAAAGGAAAATTAAGATTTTGTTTGAAGGAATTATTCAATAACTATTTATATAATAAAAAAGGAATCAATTTTTTCATAAATTAAATCTATTTGCATATTTTAGCTTTTTAAAAAATTAGAAGAAATTATAATTTATATTAAACTCTTTTTTTCATAAGTACTTAGTAAAAAGTGTATTCAAACATGGTAAGTTGAAATAAAATGAAAAAAAGAAATGAAAGGCAATAAAATAGAAATAATATTAAATAATTTTTTCTATTCTACTTTTAGTTATTTTGATTGTGGTATAAATAAAAGAAAAAAAATTATATCATTATTTTTCAAATTAGAAAAAAGAATATAAAATGTAATGAAACGTACGACGTGCGTACATACGTAAGCTGATGTGGGGCACATTCTGTGCTCAATTTCAATTTTTTTTAACACTATTCTCATTATTCAACAAAAAAAAAGTCGTAGAAGTTTCAAAATGGAGTTACTCTCATATTTCAATTTTTTCTATTCTCACCTTTTCAAAATGGAATGAAACGTACGACGTGCGTACATACGTAGTCAAGTTTTTACTGTTTTTAACTTTATTCTCATTATTCAACAAAAAAAAGTCGTAGAAGTTTCAAAATGGAGTTACTCTCATATTTCAATTTTTTCTATCCTCACTTTTTCAAAATGGAATGAAACGTACGACGTGCGTACATACGTAGTCAAGTTTTTACTGTTTTTAACTTTATTCTCATTATTCAACAAAAAAAACACTCATGTAAAACAAACAAATATTATCATGTCTCCTCTATCATAACTTTTTTGAGCTGTCGATGTTATAAGATTCAATCATTCTACTCAAATAAATAATCAACAATTCCAAATAAGGAAATTGTAATTAACCAATATATATTTTTTAAATATTATTACTAATATCTTTTTTATTATTAGTTAAAACATATATTAAATTATAAAATAATAAGTTTTTAAATAAATAATGAGACTCATAAATTTTAATAATTTTTGATAAAATTCAATCATTAAACAAATATATTCAAAAGAATGTTAAAAAATATATTATTAACATTCTTCTTTCAATTTGTTCTTAATTCAAAAGGATGTTAAAGTGACGAATAAGACAAAATTTGTGCATCGGACCCCATATCTGTCTTTCTCTCTCTAAATTTTTTTTTAATAAGGTTCCAAAAGTTTAGGACTTAGTTAAAATAAATTAGTTTAAAAACTTATTTAAAAATTAAGCTCAAATATTCTATTTATCCATATAATATATAGTCTACTTTAATGGTCGAAAGAAAAAGAATGGACGCCAAGCCCTGCACGTGTAAGGATGATATATTACATAAAATGTCATATTTACTTTTTACGTTTCAGCTTTTATATAGTTAATGTTATTCACTAGATAATTTTTATAATATATATTTTGTATTTCTCTATATCACACTAATCATCTTATTATATACTTGATTCTTCTTTTTTTTTTTTATCTGTTTTCTTTTTTGGTATATATTGTTGATTCATGGAAAAATGTAAGGAAATTTTTAACAAGTTGAATTATTTATGTTTTATTTTTTTTTCTTGATCTTTTATGTTTTATTTGAAATTATATGAAATTATAGACCTTCAATAATCCGAGTCCAATGCCTAAGGAGAATAATATTAACATTCAACAATATTGGATAAATTTTTTTCATGAAGTTGACAATGTGTAATCTTATTTGGTTATGATGTTTGTTTAGAATCCAATAAATACTTATGTTTTTATGCTGAGCTATAATATTAAATTTATTTGTGTTGTGTATATATTAAGGTTCAATGACTATTAGAATTTGTTTAGAATATTTGAGTAGAATTTGCTTACATGCAATGAGTATATATGTATTACATTTGTTTTATCTTTTGTGTGGCTTTGATATTTGTTTACGTACATTTAGAGGGAGATAAATAAATAAAATGTATTATATAAAAAAATTAAACATTTTAAATTGGTTTTGACGAACAATCATTCTAATTATTTTTTAGAATAGTTAAAGAAATAATTATTCTAAAAAGAGATTTAAGATTAATTAAGTTCAACAATTATTTTGAAAAGTCACTTTTTAGAACGATTTTTTTCACTAACAAATCTAAAATGATAACATTTTTAAAATGGTCCTAATATGAACTGTTCTAAATATTATACAAATTAACACGGGATTATATGTATAGGGTATAGTATACTTTGTATATATATTTCTCATTTGGCTGAGAACTGCTTCACTTCTTGTGACTTTTCTCAGGTTTCTTTAATATGATATTTTTTCTTTGCTGAGGAAAAAAAAAACATTACCATGAGTTTTGTCAATCAATTCTCTTGACAACCTTTTTATGGATACCTTCATGACATATCTTGTAATGCTATATATGAAATAGAGTTAAGTTAATTAACAGTAATTTTTTAAAATGCACTACAGAATTTAATTGTTTTGATTTGATTAACTAAAATTAATGGTTCATTTATCCTTTCCCAGAACTGAACTTATTTTCCTTTAAAGCTTTCTTCAAATTGGAGTTTTTTTTGGCAGATGATGCAAAATAATGAGATGCAATGTATAACCTGGGAAAAAACAGTCGGCAATATATTCCAGGTTGATATGGCTTCATCTTGCATTGTTTTTGCTAGTTTTCTCTTGTTAATGGCCTTTATAATCTAATGGATATTATGTTAGAATTTTTCTGCTTTATACTTCTACTGATTGGTTAATCTTTTTATTGAGGGCTCAGATAATTTTGTGTCGGATCATAGTATAGAATCAAGTATCCTAAGACCTACGACGAGTAAAAACTAGCTAGAATTACTAATATTATTATAAGTTAGGATTCCCGTTACTTTCGAAATTATTAGGCGATCTTAAATTATCACGTGTCCATAATCCCAAATCCACCTCATTTTATAACGCGCGAGAAAAAAATTAATAACATTTTTTAAGGAAAAAATTAATAACACATATTCACGTGTTATGTAAATATTAGTAGAAACTATGATGGTTCAAAACTACCTATTAACTTCTCTTAATGATATTCTTCAACGATTCAATGTACTTTCATGTTCCTCATTGTATAATTAAGTGTGTATGTACACTTTCACAATTTCATCGGATTACGTTCTTGGGAAGGATATCATTAAGAGGTACATGCAATTTATTTCAATTTTAATGCCATGCATAGATCCATTTTTTTTATAACTGAAACATAGATCCAGTTATTCTATTGCATTGTTTGTACCTCAACTGTGACAAGAATATTTTTCTTATCATTAGCCTATTGGATATGCATGCATGATCAATTTTTGTTGTGTCGTCGTTAATTGTTCCTTATTTATTGGTTTTAATTTTTCTTTAAATAGCATGTAATGAGATTGGACACTTGTTCTACTCTCATTCTGAAATGGTTGCAGCTAGATAATTTTCATATATATATATATATATATATATATATATATATATATATATATATATATATATATATATAGATAATGGTTAGGTAAATATATTGGTCTTTAATCTCATGCATATTTTAAATTATTGAACTGATATTGCCTTATTTGTTTTGGGGATAGGTCGTGTTGGAGAAATGTTATGTATTTTTATTTTCATTTAGTATTTAGATACTAGATATTATCTCGTCCTAAAAATGTGTAGTCATTAGCAAGGTCCTCAATTAATCTTTCTATCTGACAACAAATTGGGATAAAGTTTCTTTGTTTTTTTTAACTATATTATTGGGTGAAATATATATTAGTTTTTTTTTACTGAAAATATTTATTAGTTTTATCGAGCACTAAATTTATTGGAGTTATTGATAAAAAAATAATGATTAATATTTTAATATATTTATGATTTATAGTTGATTTTTCATTAATAAATAACCCGTAAAATTTATTATAAGAATATTACGTAGAATTAACATTATTCATAAGAATACAATTTTTTTCTATTTTTTTTAAGGATGGCTGCATTTATATATTTTTGCTGGCATGAGTGTCCATGTTCTTTGAACATGGATGATGGCTTAGAACGCGGTTGGATTTATATGGAGTCGATGAATGGTATGAAAAGCTAGTCTTTAATGATGGAAATCTGCATCTTCTTAGGTAATTAAAGTTGGTGCGTTAGGAAGTGTCCCTAACAATTTATGCAAATGAATCGGGGCATGACTTAAATTCTAAAACAGGTAACATGTCCTTCTCAGATGTTATTAGGCACTAATGTAATAATTTTGGAAAACTAATATATATATATATATATATATAAATTACACAGACTCTTTATGAGGTTTGTCCTTATATATTACACTCAATATATCTCTGTTTTTGAATCCTATCATTACACCGACCTTTCTTCTTAGGCGTTAAAAATATTATCGTAGTATCGAATGTAATAATTAATAACATCTCTTAATTTGTGTAATTTACTCAATATATTGATAGTTCAAGTACAAGGCCGGTACTATGTGCCCTTCTACCAGTACCAGTAACAGACATAAAAAGGATTCATATGGGATCTTAAACCACAACTACAACTAACTCTTGACCTTGATCATTTATGTCACATCAATTGCATAAAGGTGAAACAAAATTGGTTTCTAGTTATCTATGTAGAACAAATTTAGTTTCTAATGTAATGTTTTTATTGGTTGTTTGTTAGGTTTTCGGTATTTATCGATGGCTATTGCCGTTTCTTCTATTCAAAATACTATTAATCAATTATTTCTTTTGTGTAGAAGTAGTCATCTGAGTAAGGTTGAGGTTTAGTTGCAGAAATTAGTTGCAATTTACTTTGATGAGGTAGTTGACTGTTTGTCTTTTTGTGTATGCAACCCTTCAAACGTATGTTTTGGTCAATGAAATTTTTTTCACTCTTTATCTTAGCTAGTTAGCAACGTGAGTACCACACTACTTTGCTACTCTCAATGATTCTATATAGTTCCCAGGAGTGCTTTATTGTACTTTCAGTCATTTTATATCAGATCACATCAATTAACACTTAACTACTAGCTCTTTAAAGGGAGCTCTATGGTGCACTTGGATGAAGTTGGTGTATGCAGTAATTTTTCGACTTTAGTTCTGTTTCCTGTGCTCCCATCAGTGGAATCAAAATATTGACAGCACTTTTCTACACGTTTGCATTGCTTCTTTGGGACTATACAAGTTGTCAACGATACCTTCTAGCTAAAAAGATCGGCAGCACTTTTTATTTTATTGGGTGTTAGGTTAACAATATATTGTAGAATTTTTTTTTACATTATTGCTTCCCTGGCTCTTCTGACAAAAGGGAATTTTACATTTGCAATTTCTTTGTACTAATTGTAACATCGAGAGAAATATTGAGTTGTATTTTATCAACAAACAAATGTTAATTTATTAGTTTTATTATAAATATCAAATATCAGTGAGGAAGCATTTAAACTAAGACTTTTCTTCTTTTCTTTCTTCACCCTTAAACTTTTTCTTATTTTTAATCACCAAGATAATATTTATATTTTCTAGAATTATTATTAAAATGAGCTTTCGAATGTTATTCAACTCAATAGAGATGCATGTATAGCTTCATACTTTTTTTTTTAACTCAATGGAGAAGTGTGTATATATATATATATACACATGATGATGAGAAGAAACAGCCATAACAAGTTAACAACATAAAATAACTCGGCATATTCTTGAAAAAGAAGAGCAGCTATGTGGCATGCAGAGTGTCTGTCACAGTAGAGAAGACCTAGCTAGAGAAACATATGCAATATGAAGGCCATTTAATTTAGTAGAAAAGTAAGCCACTATAATAATTATTTTTTATGCGTCTTTTGAAATAAACGTGCAACGTAATAACAGTAAAATGGAATAAAAAAAAAGAGGCAGGGATTGCTAATGGATGAAGTTTTGTGAAGCTTCAGAGAACCAACATTTGTAAATGTCAGATTGGGAGTGATATGATTGAGACAAAAATGAAAGTCTCCATAAATTTATATATAATGAAAAAGCATACTTTTCCATCTAATCGTATGTCTTTTTCTTTTGACCTATACATAATTGGCCCATGTAACCAATCACCTAACAATTAATGCTAAAATAATACAACGATTTAAATATTAAAATAGGATATTATTACTTAAAGAAATATTAAAAGTAACTTTTTAATAAAATACAATATTTAATCTTAATAATATTATATTTTACAGTATTTTTAATTTTCTAAATATATTCTATTTATTGATTTTGTTAAGAGCGAGAAGATATATTAATTCACAGCTAGATATTGGAAGTTCCTCATGACCTTGCTTTGGGACATGAAAATCAACTAATTAATTTTAATATGTATACTATAAAGATAAAAGAAATTTATTAACAATTGGAAACGACATATGAAATAATTTTCGAAACAAGGGGCGTTTTGCCCCATTCATCTACCAAACAAAGAAAAATAGAAGACATCTTAACCGATTTTTCTTACTAGAAAAAAAGTGGGAATCTTGGTGAAATGCAGGTCAATTCAGTAAACACCTGATTGATATTAAAGTCAAATCATGTTGTTTAACAGTCCATTGGGCTTAGCAAATTTGAATTAGGTCGCGGTTAATTAATCTAGAAACCATTTTCGATACGCACATGAAGTTATCGCCACCCCACATAAACCTAATAGAAATAGTGTACGGAATATATTTTTTTTATAACGAAAAGTTCACTTAAGTTGAAACATGCGAGTAAAACATGTCACAAAACTATAAAAAACAGTTATAAATATATTTATAGATTATCTGAGTCAGAACATATTACAAAGATTTAAAGCATACTTATAAATATATTTATAAATTATCTATTAATAAAATTTTCATATTAATAAGAGAAATTGAACTCATGTTTTTTTTTAAGATATGAGTTCATTTCTTGGATCAACTTTTATTAATAAGTGCACGGAATATTCAATACTACAGTCACGAACTATATAAATCATATGACAAAATACTATTCATCACCTTGTCCAAGTAGCATTTTTCTTTTTCTGTCTACACCGGTCCAAATATTTTGATTCCAGTTAACGTAAGTCGAGTCGGTATATGAATCGAAGTTTTACACTTCGTCGCGAAAAAAATTCTTCTAAGAAAACACGCCAATATATAGTAGGGCCCAACATAAATTAATTGAAGTGGAAGAAAACGTGTGACAGAATTTTCTCAAATAGGTTTCTTATATATACATGCACAATTGTATGGCATATGAACCCTACTCAAAATAATGCAAAGGAAAACTAGAAGAGTGTGTTAAAAAGGAGGGACCAAAGTTTTAATCAGCAAATAATAACATGGAAGAGGCACGTAAAGGGGAGCAAGAGAAAGAGAGAGGAGAGGAAGAAGTGAAGTACCGTGGAGTGAGAAAGAGGCCATGGGGTAAGTTCGGAGCAGAGATCAGAGACCCAACAAAACCTACGGGAAGGCAATGGTTAGGGACATTTGACACTGCTGAAGAAGCTGCTAGAGCTTATGATCGTGCAGCCATTGCTTTGAGGGGTGCTCTTGCAATCCTTAATTTTCCTCATGAGTTCCATTCTCATCTCCCTTTCATTTCATCATCATCGTCTTCTTCTTGTTCTTCTACTGGTGTCGTTGGAAGTTCTTCTAGTGCACAACAAGGGGAAGTTATTGAGTTTGAATATTTGGATGACAAGGTGTTGGAAGACCTTCTTGAGTTAGAGGAGAAGAGAGGGAAGAAAGAATAACAGAAAGTGAACTATTTTTTAAAACTAGTGTCTCAGTCTTCAGTATTTCAGAGTTCATATTGATCTCTGAAAATGTTCATTTTTTCCACATTTTTAGTGTCTTAGTGTGTTCCTTTCGAATATATCCAGGTTTCACTTGGCAAATTAAATTTAAAATTTATAAGCTAGCTTAATTTTAAATTTATAAGTTGCTATTATTATTATTATTATTAAGACCATTTTATGTTAATATTGAACGTTAAGTTTTTGTTACACATGGCAACTGGCCCAAACTTGTGATACTCGCCCCGACTTTGACGGAGAAAACTCGAGTTGATTGGGGTCGGATTTTCCCCAATAACCAAAGTCGGATTCGAGGTCGGAGATGGGATTAATAATATCCACCCCGAACCGCTAATAATTAATTTAAAAAATACATTTAAATATGAAATTATTATATTAAATTTTATGTTGGCATGTACAATTTAAAAATATGTTATGGTTATTTAAAATTTCATTTTTTATTTTATTAAAAATTATTTTTTTTAATAAAATTTTATAAATATATCGGGGACGGGAAAAATCCGATCCCATCAAGGACAGGAATAAAAAGTAAATATACACCCCGTTGAGTGGAGGAAAATGGGGAGTCGAGGCGGGGGTGGGGTAAGCAAAACCCACCCCCGACCCGCCCGTTGCTATACCTAATTTTTGTATTTGTTTATGTCAACCCTTACAATTTTAATAACATATTTTTATGCACTACTTAATTATTTTTTACTTAATTGTACGTCTCTTCATAATATATAACCATTTTTTTTTCATAATTACCAAAAAAAAACATATTTTACATTTTTTAAACATTTTTTCAATGACTTTTATATCCTCATTCTAGTATAGAAAGACTTATACAACTTGAACCTATATATGTTCTCAACAATCTTGTAAATTTTTTAAGGCAAAAGGACAACAAAGGATGGTCTTATATATATAAACAAAAAACGAAGAGATTCAAACCAGTGCATCCAAACCTTAGAGGTCCTTTTGTACCCGAAACGTGTCTCTGCTTGTTGCTGCTTTAATTAATTAATTAATTTCATCTTAATTCCCCTTTTTTTTGTCTTTTTTTTCTGATTGGGATATGGTAGCCTTTGTTAGTTTGGAGTTGACCCAATATGTTTGGGCTTTGAGTTTTTTGGTAGCCTGGATTAAAGGATGAGCTTTGCTATTCTCACTCCTAACTCACTTTTTCATCCCCAAGCTTTACTTTTCTATTTTATTTTTTATACCAAAAATATCCTTGATGAAAACATGTATCTATTAAACATTATACACAATGAAACCATATTTCTTTTGGCTTAGGGGGTGCATTTGTATACACAATAGAAATACACTTCCATTATGTATATTATTTAATGGAAACACATTTCCATTGAAGAACATATAGAACGAAACTGGGAAAACATGTTTTCACTTTATATTTTGAAATTAACTTTTATGCTTTTAATTATTCACTAATGCGTGAGCAAAGCACATGTTTGAATCGGTGTAATTAATATAGACCCTTGATTTATTATGTGCAAACTCAACTATTTCCTTTTTCTGATCACATCTATGTATAAATGCTTTTATTTAATTAAATAATATAATTTATGATGCCTTTTTTTTATCATGCATTTTAATTTTTTTATTGATAAGAATTGAACATGATATCAAAAAATTACAACAAAGTGCACTTTAAGTCCAACATATATAAAATTAAAAATGTATTTAACCCACCAAAAATACATACAATTGGATCCATACAAACGAATTAAAATACTAAATGCTGCGAATACAAAACAGAAATAAGAATCAATCATCGATGATGGTCCTCCTCCTTTGCTTCGACCTCTTAGGTGCACACAAATGTCATGTTTAATTTCCTCGTGCAATGCTGAATGTCTGCACACAAATGCCCTAATGGTCCACGAAATTAAAAAGAGTGAGATGAACAATAAAAATTTTAAAAATTCATATTTTTACTCTATTTTAATTTAAAACCTTTATTTCTTTTTCATTTGCGTTCTAGGTTTTGAGCAACTTCATCCCACTGTGTTTACCTAAAAAGAATGGAAACAATTATATATATTATTTAAGGTTTCATTGTCATACATAATACAAATGAGAAAGATATGGATAATTACCTTGCATGAATGATAATAGCTAGACAAAGACTCCTTAAGTTACAACAAAGGGACTTGTACAGGGTCTCACAGAATGTTCCTATCTCAGCAGAATGAGGTATTGATATTGAGAAACATGATAGAGCTATTACATGCACTAATCCGTGCATGTCTATGGAGCCTTGCGGAACACATGTAACCTTCTGTTCACCAAGGGTGCCTATTAGTCTGCCTAAGCATATCGGCACACTTGGTCAGCATGCATAAGAATTTGTTATATTATTTAATTTGTTTATTTTACCAGTAGTATATATGTATATTTTTGTTCTCTACACATTTTAGTTTCCGTACTTTGTAAAATTTTAGTTTTAGTCTCTTATTTCACGTTTTAATATTTTGGTTCCAGGACTTTTAAAATTTAGTATTTTTAGTCTCTCAGGATAAATGTCATGTAGAAAACAATGTTAATAATATTTGTCCTAATTAATGGACTAAAAATATTTATTTCAATTAAATAATTTTAAGAATAGAAGAGAGATACTGAAAATAAAATTTTAAGCTTAAATATATTTTTGGTTTCTGTAATTTAACCTTTTTTCATTTTTGTTTCTATATTTTTTTTATTTTAGTCCTTACAAAATATATTTATTTTATTTTTCATTTTTAAAGTACCTTAAATAGTATTTTGTTATTATTCAAAGTCTTATCTAAAATACTTTAAGAACAAAAAATAAAACAAATATATTTTGTAAGAATTAAAATAAAAAAGTAAATTACAGGAATTAAAATGAAGAGAGTGTTAAATTGTAGAAATAAAAAATATGTTTAAATCAAAATTTTAATTAAATTAAGGAGTATTTTATGAATGATCTCATTAATTAAGTTAAAATTAATTATAATTTTCTTATATTTAAGATCAACACTCCATGTTTTTTTCATTTTCTTATATTCGACAAAAAAAATTACCAAATAAAGTATTCTAGCGATTCTCATGTATGTTGTTAAAATATAGGATAGTAAATGATGGCTTGAATTTCATTCATATTAAAAATATGGAAATTTGATCTGAACAACTGAAATCATAAGAGCTATAATCATTCATTTAATAAATTGCAGGGGTAGTTTGTATTTATATAAGTATTCATAAATCATCATGTGGTAGTTTGTATTTAGGACTAATAAATATATACATTTATTCTACATAGATAATTAATTATGTACATGATAAGAGAATTCAAAAATAAAGTGATCATCACGCACTTCATTTACTGAGGAAGAATTTGTTCTAATAACAGGAGTGGGCATGGAACTCATGTAGATCGATACATGCATCACGCTCCATCTACAAGTGTCATGGATAATTAAAAGGAAAATGTTTAATGAATACCCATGTGATATCTAACACTTAAACAGAGAGAAAAAAAAGTAAAAATATTAATGATTAATAAGAAGAGAAAGATATAAAAAAATAAAATGTGTTGGTTGAATGTTTAAATCCTTAATTTCCACAAATAATATACTTGTGGATCCCGTTAATTAAGAAGGAAATTAAAATATAGAATTTTAGTTAATTAAGGTTAGGTAACAAGTCTCTTTCTCTGAGAAAAACACGCAAGGGAAAAACGGACAATATATTTTCTCTGACCAAGATCAAACAACCACAGTCCCTTCTGGATTGCAGTATGGCTGACGGAGTGACAGCTTTTAACAGTTGGAAGGAACAATATGTTGTGTTCACAACAGAAACATTCGATTTTGACCAACAAAAAACCTGAAGGAATATATATATATATATATATATATATATATATATATGTGTGTGTGTGTGTGCCCCTTAAGGATCCTAAGGAAAGTTACACACACTCTAAACTGTAAATGACCCTATAATTTGGAGAATATTTACTTGTCCACAAATAGAACCCGCATATTAGTTGTCAGTGTATATATATGTATAAAGCTAAATTCTTTTGTTTTTATGAAATTCATTTCCATATAAGTCATTATAGAAACTAATAGGTTAAAGTTAAAACTGGTTTAAGTATTACGGTTTAAATCTTTGAACACCTTAACTTACAAGAATATGTTTGACCAATTTTTTAAGATTTTTTTTTATTTTTTTAGGTTATATATTTATACCAATTTATGGAAAAAAATAATGATTAAATAATAATCTTTCACTTTTTAATCTATTAGTATATAAACATATAATTAACTAAATAACTATCCATTTCTGTAAAAAAAATAACTATCAATTTATTTTAAAGGATTTACATACTTTTAAACCTAAAACACTTTAAAAAATGAAATACAAACAAACGGTAAAATCTCCTGCTGTCTGATATCATTTACAAATGACTTAAATATATTTTTGTTATTTTAAATTTGAATCTTTTTTTCATGTTGAATTCCAAAATTTAAATTTATTTTTTTGGTTTCTGAATTTCAAAAAAGCTTTTTAGTCCTTCTCCTTAGAACAAAATAAATATCTCAATCACCCTAAAATTTTAATGAGATTTTCTTTTACGAAGATGAACTAAAAAAATATTTTTTCTGAAGTTGAAGGACTAAAAAAATAAATTGGAAATTAGAAAAAACAAAACAAAAGTAAGCCAAATTTAAGGATCAAAATGTATAAGTCCCCAAAAATATACGAATGGAGAGTCTACCTGAATTGCCCACAATAGACGTAACAAAGAAACACATGTAGTTTACCACTATTATTGAAAAGCTTCCCATATTCAAAGAGTCAAAGATATAGCTACTCCTCCATTAACGCAATACAAAGTCCTGTGATATTATTCGCAAATGATACTTCCACGAAAAATTAAGTGGTTTCTACAACCCAAAGAGGATAAGCTAGCACACGGCAAGACCTTGTCTTCTTAGTCACCATAAATTAAGTGTATCTATTGCTTTCCACAAGCATGGTCAATTTATTTGGGTTAGTTTTCAGAAAAACTCATACGTCAGTCATATGTATGTCACAATGTAAAATATTGTTCCCTGTTAATGGCTATAAAATTACTTGGTATGTTCCTTCCTTGAATATTGTTGACATACAGGGTGCTTGCTTCAATTTTTCATCATAAATGCAATATATATATAATAATAATAATAATAATAATAATAACACTATTATTATATGCCTTTATTTAACAATTTAAGTTTCTTGAAATAGTTTACAGCATAATATTACAATTCTTATGACCAAATGATCTATAGTTTCACACTTATAACCTCATTCTTTTATTGAGAAATAAATTGAATCGTAATTCAAGGTGAATAACTATGTATTATATTCATATTTCAAGTCCAAAGGAATATTTATTAGGAGATATATAAGAGATATAATATAAAGCTATTTTTATGTTTACCTAATAGTTTAAGGTTTGGAAATAATTAATTTAATTATGACTTAAAAAACCTGTTTAGTATTACAATCTGATGTATATGTGGCAACGAAAAATGTAGTTTAATATCCATATTAATCACCATCAAATTAATTACTTGGTAAGTTCCTTCTTTGAATGTAGGCACAGTGAGGCTTCAAATTTCCATTATAAATACGTCTGTGTGATATTGGAAGTAACGTGTGCCAATTACACAACTGCCAAACAAGCCATTACTTAACAAACTTTAATTTTGTTTTTCAAAAGCCCTTACTTAAAATGAGTTCCAAGGACACCAACATTCAGAAGGCCCTTTGTCCTACAAAACCCCCACCTAAGAGCACTGGCTCAACTTCTTCAAGCTCCGGTGGTAAAAAGCCACCATCTACGAAGGATATATTTTATCCCAAAAATAGATGATTTCTCAAAAGGTACTATATATCTAGCTATGATAATTAGGAATGACACCTTTTCTATTCGTTTTAGTTCATAATAAGTATCATATATCTTTAGCTATAAATTAGTTCGTATGCATTTGTTTGAGAGTCTTGCTTATTTCGTTAATTTTGATCTTCATGCAGGTTTACGTAGATGCGCTCAATAATATATATTTGAAGCATTGATTCTAAAAAGAACGAAAGCATGGTACTAGTTACTAGTTAGGTTACCATAGTCTCTTTTCGTTATTTAGGGTTTCCATGTGTCTGCTTCTAATAATGGAGATTAGAATTGCACAGTTCGTAATCCCTATTAATTACATAGCAAATACTTTGTGAGCTACTACCATTTATTTTGGTTTGTGTGCTTTGTACTCATCAAAATTAAAGTTGAGCAATAATGGTATACAGAACTAGCTAGGAATTAACAAAGTTAATGATTTAATTTTGTGTTTCTTATTCATGCTATCGTTATTAACAAGCTAAAAGTCAATTAATGTCTTAAATCTTTAATTTTGTTTCCTTTCACAAGTTCACATCTTAATACAGTGATGAGTAGGGGAGAAAGTAAAAACATATCCCTCTTAGTTACTAATAATTCTCTTAGTTAATTTGCAGTCATATATGGATTCAGTCATATCTCTTGTGAAATATGTAATAATAGAATATTGAGAAAAGTACATCAAAAGAAAATCAGAAAGAAACACGAATAGAAGGATTGCTTTTTTCTCTCCTTTTTGGTCGGTGAAACGGAAATTCGGGAGATCTTAGCGCAGTTAAAGTGCAAAAGCTAATATTCAATTCATACGAGTAATGCACAACGATGCAAGTCGATAATAACAGTATGTTGGAAATCTTTGTCAAAATAAATATAAAAATATATATTGAAACTAGCTTGCAGAAAAATAGAGAATTAAAATTGAAGAATGAAAATCTTCATTAAAATCCATATATTGATAATATCTATAAATAGACTTACAATCAATTAGAAATTCCTAAAAAATCTAATTCATCATCAAAATTATTTGAAATTACATTATATTAACTTACTGAAACAAAATATATAAAAGATAAATATGCAACAATAACAAAAGCTCAATCTAAAACTTAGTCAAAATTTAAATTTCAAATGAGACAGTTTATATCATAACTCTACCACTCCTCCTTGAGCTTTGTCATGAAAATGCTAAGTTTTACCTTCATGAATTTCTGAAATGTTTTAACCATTATGCTAGTAAGTTGTCATCAATTTCTTAGCCTAAACCATTATTATCATAACCAGATATTAAGATTTGTCATCTCAAATTCACCAAGTTTAAACATTAACTACTTCAAATTTATGTGATAAAATATTTCGCGCCAAACATCACTCATCAATTTTAACAATAAAGCCATGACATTCCACTAATCCCAACTTCAAATGAAAATGATTTTGAATCATTTCAACCTTTTTCATTTGTGTTCCATGTTCATTAGTGATAAAACACTATTTTTTTTTGAAAGAGACTATATTTGTATTCTTATCATTTGTGCAATACTAAATTTTTCTTGATCTAGTTTCAAAATGTAAATAACATCTTTGACAATTATCTTACCTTTTTTAGTTGATATAAAAATTACTTGTTTTCCTTTTACTTGTACTATTTCACCATTTCCTAACTTGACTTTTGGTTGAATTGATTTTTCAATGAAGATAAAAATTGGAAGACATTGGTCTTGTGGCTAACCACTATCAATGAATCAATTAAGTATCCAATCCATGTGAATAAGTTCTTATGATGCCATAAATAAAGTGTCCATCATCGATGTTATCTTCAATCAATTTTGTAGGTTGTTTTAGTTCTTGCTCATATATTTTTTTCTTTAATCTACAATAAATCTCACTATGACAAAGTTTATTGCAAAAATTATAGTGAATAAGAGATTATGTTTGTACTAGCAATCTTCTTCAGCATGATTGATTCTTTGGTAATCAGGATAAGGCAAAAACTTTTTTCTTTTTCTTGAAGAACCTTCAACTTTTCCTTTGTTGATATTGAAAGATTGAGTTTTCAAAATGTCTTCTATTGTGTTTACTCGAAAGACACCTTTAATAGCTTGTATACTTCTCATTGAAATACTTTGCTCTTTGCATGAAACTTGCTTAATTAATTATGTAATTGCGAGACTCTTCAATTACAATAAACTTGGCTTCAAACATTTTAGGCATCGAAATCATGAATTTTTTTATTTTATTTTAAATATTACCTCGCGCACATTTCACCGAAGTTGATCCAGTGATGCTTAAAACATTCTGCATATCTATTTATTAATCAAATTGTTACTATAAGATTTAAAAGAAAAATCAAATTTGAGACATTTTTTTTAACAAATCCAATTCACTTCCTTCTCTTGGATTTCTTTCCAATTGTCTAACAACAAATATGTTAATTATTTCAAAAGAAAATGTTTAAATAATATCACAAAATTGATACTAAAATGTTATTAAAAATATTCACTCAATTTTATTTATAACGTTTGAATATTGTTATTATATTTATTGATATTTATTTAATACTTTTATTAAATCTTTAATAATCTAATCCTTATGTTTACCAATTGTCTAATAATTAGTAATATATTATTATTATTATTATTATTATTAAATGAAAATGACTATTAAATTTTATGATTTTCTTAAAGAACTATTAACTTATATGATTGGAGAAACTTTGTGGTAACTAATTAATGTGTGTTTAAGTAAACATATCATAAATATTTTTTGATAATTTATTCACATTATTAAATTACTTTTTTATGAATATATATATACATGATTCCAAGTTAGTATCATAATTAGTAACGAATTAACAAGCCGCGGCGCAGTTGATCTTCATTGCAATTTGGAGTTCACTGTAGGCCTTGTAATTGGTGTCGTCGCCTCGTGAAGAAATTGAGATTGCAATCGATTACCTACCGTGAAAGGATTGCAATCATTACTTTCTATTCTCCACCGAGCAACCATGCTTTGGACAGGCGCAATATGTGTCAAGATCTTCATCCTAACTTCATCACATTCTCATTGTCATTGTTAAGGAGACATTAAGTAATCATATTTTTTTTATAATTACACACTTAGAATTATAATATTAACAATTTTGTGATATATTTATTTTTTTCAGACAAGAAAAAAGTTATGCATAAGAAAATATAAAAAATATATATAATGTCATTCATCGTATATAATAAATTTATTAATTTTTAAAATAATTATCTTAAAATAATTTAAATAGTTATTTATAATTAAATAATAATATAAAATCTTCAAACAATCTTCACAAAGTAGATATTAAACGAAGATCTATAAGGATTTAATCTTTCTTATCATAAATATTTCAATTTTATAATAATAGTTATAATCTTTTTCAATCAAATTAATAAGTGTATATTTTGTATATTATACATTTTTTTATTTAAATAAGTTTGTAAAATACAAATAAAATATATTTAAAATTATAAAAAAAATACATATTTATTTCAAAATAAATAAGTAAAAAGTAAGCGATATATAATTTAAAGAGAAAAAAAGAGAAAAGGAAAATAGTTAATTGAAATATAAATAACTTGATATTTAAAGTAGAAATAATAAAAATATAAAATTAACCTAAATTAACTAAGATTTGGGAGGGTGAAGAAAATAAATTTTAATTAAAATAAAAGGAAATATAAAAATACTAAATTAAATTGAGAAATTTAAAAGTAATATTAATACTGAAGTCACTTTTTACAAGAAGATCAGAGAGTATAATAAAAATATTAAGTCTTTACATTAAAAAAATATAGAGTTGATTTATATTATATGAAAAATAATTTTATAAAATATATCAATTAAATAGTGAGAGATTATGTTTTTTTTTCATTGGTGTCCAGTTACGGATCCAGAATTTTTCTAAATGGGGAAAAATATTTTAATATTTTCTCAGACAGTAAATAATATAAGTTTTATTAACAAGGTATATATTAGAGAAATTCAAAATAATAAAATTGAATTAAAAAGATAAAATAGATAAAATTAATATAATTTTTTTTATCTTATAACTTTTTACATTAATCTTTTTTTTTAAAATATCCTATGGGAGTAACATTTATTTTTTTTTATAAAAAAATATTCAAAATTTACTTTGTGGGAATAATTGTCCCATTGCCATTTGCCCTGCATATAAATCCGCTCTAGTGTCCATAGTTTTATTAAAGTTAATAATTATATTTTTTAGTAAAGATTAATTATTGAACAAGTCAACAGATATTTTACACTTATAGTATAATTAATAATAAATAAATATATAAGAGAATATTATAAAATCCATTTTTTTTTAAAAAAAATCATTAAATAATATAGATTTCGCTGACTAAACTTATTAAAATATATTTTTTACTTGACGGTGGTATCATAAACCAGATCATACGTGAATCTCCAGCATCAAATGAATCATTAAATATGTTCATTTCAGTATATGGAAGAGAAGAGGGGTTGACCTCAGTAGTCATCGAAAAGGGTGCTTTCAGACTAACGTATGATAAATGTCTGTTCAACAAAGAAACAACCGTTGACCGAATCGTGGAATTCAAACATATTAAGTACCCTATTTAATGTTAATGTTTTTTGTTTGTTTGTCAAAAACAATAACTACCCTATTCTTAACTAAAATCAACTCCGCGTAAGGATACACATATGCAAGTGATGTTCGTGAAAAAATTTGTTGAATCACAGTTAGATTTAATTCTTCAATTCATAAAAAAAAAAAGAGTTTGATTAATTTGAAATTTAATAAAATACAAATCAAATTTAATAAAAAAATATTTTCATTAAAGATTAAACTGAAATAATATTTAAATAATTCAACCTAAAAAATATTTATATATATATATATATATATATATATATATATATATATATATATATATATATTAATGGAAATTGAAATTTCTCTGTCCATTACCATTCGATTGCTTAGTAAGTTCCTTTTATTTAAAATGTGGCCATGAACGCGTTGTGTGGTGTACAACAACCAATATAAATACCTCTTCTCATCTATATATCTTGTGCATTTGAAGTTGTATCCAAAGACATAATTAGTTAACCCTAGCAGAATTTGGTTTTGATTTGCCAAAAGTCCTGTGTAATAACATCATGAGCTCCAGCAGCGTCAATATTCAAGAGGCTCTTCTTCCCACTAAGCCTCCACCTAATGGAAGTAGCTCAACTTCTTCAAGCCTCCAAAATCAGATGTACTACGTGATTTTAAGTGAAAATACGCTCAAATTTATGATTATTTTATATATCATAATGGACATTAGTAAAAAGAAAGAAAAAACGTGTCTTTCATCGTGATGAATTTGGCCCGTACCGTGTTGCAATTTTTTTGAGTGATTTGCGTGAAAGTAGATATGCATTTGCGACGTTTGAAGGTTCAGTCAAAAGTTGTTAACGTGCTGCGTTAGTATATGAATTCAAACTTTCAAAATATAATATTGGGTTCTACATTCTCTATCTGATCCTATATTATGCAAGAAACTGTAAATTCCTGCTTTATTTCCCAAATATATGGACTGCAAGTGCTAAATCTCTTTACTTTTGGTTTAGTACTTTAGACTTTGAAGAGATTAATATATTTTTCAACCATAAGTTATTTTGAAATTTTCATCATAAAGAAAACTATATGAAAATTATGGTAATAAAAACTCAATGAAAACTCAATCGCAATTGATATCATATACTAGTTGGATATATTAAAACTAATTGGCCAAAATTAGAATTTAATAGGATTGACCTAGCCGTAGAAGATAGGAATGTTCATGGATTGGATTCTTAAATAATATGTATGAGATCATATATTCAAACCTTAGTATGATCATTGTATAAAAAAATAATACTATAATTAATTTCTAAGAAATTAAATAATATAGCAATATGTACAAAGATATTGGAAGAATATAAAGTATAAATTTCTTTGGATTAAACGGTGATTAAAGTCCTGTAAAATATTACGATTTTTATTCAGTATATCATTTTCAAATTTTTGTAATTTAATGAAACTATTCTAAGTGGTCTCCACAAAAGGGTTCATTCATTGTCTTCACCCCAACACCTTCCTCCTCAATCGCGCCATTGAAGCCGAAACCAAATGCAACTGTCTCCGCGACGCCCTTTTAGCCATGAACTATTTGATAAAATGCCCCAATGTTGTCATATTGTTGTTACTTTCTATAATGCTCTTGTTGCTTGTTCTATCATGTTGTTTTGAACTCCCTTGTGAATGTGCATGTCAAGTGTTGTAACAAGTAAATTAATTTAAGTTTAACTTTGTATTTTAAAAATGTTTTTTTAATTATTATTACTCATAGAATGTATTTTAAAGTAAATAAATTGAAACAATAAAAACTTGGGTATTAATATTAATCTAGCATTTATTTAAAATATAAATAAAATATTTTCTTATATATATTAATTATTTTATTTATTAAATATAATATACTTTTCACTTTAATGATATTATTAATTATTTTTAATTAAATATGTTACAATTAATAAATTTGATAAATTTAATAAACACGTCACTTTTCATATGAAACTATGTACATTAAAAATTTATTATTGAATATAAAGTAATTATTACAATTTTTTAAAGGGACTCAAATTAGTCATTGAAATTCAGCATGAACTAAAAATAGAAAAAAAAATTAAGAGAGAATAGAAATCAAAATCTAAAGTATATAGCTGAGTAAGCAAAAACTTATTACTAATATTTTTCATAAACTATATTTTAGAGTAATTAAATTCAAATTCATATTAATATAATTCTAGAATTATTTAAAACTTATTATTGAATATAAGTTAATTAGTACAATATTTTAAAATTAAGGGTCTCAAATTAGTCATCCGAAAGGACTAAAAATAGACAAAATTTTTAAAAGAGAATAGAAATCAAAGTCTAAAATATATAGCTAAGTAACCAAAAGCTTATTATTAATTTAACCTTTAATTATAAATTTTAAAAATTCTTATTTTAATTAAAAAAAATTCATAAACTATATTTTAGAGTAATTAAATTCAAATTCATATCAATACAATTTTAAATTTTCTTAACAATTTTTAAAGTTCAGGCCTTACAATAGTGATCTATATCCAAGATCACAAATATCCCAATAGTGTGTGTGGAAGCATTTAAAATTCTTCATCCATCTTTATTTTTATCCTACGTAAAACTTTCCAATTATTTATATGATATAATGACATCAATTAATTTATAATTATATATTATAAATTCTAAAGAACATAGATAGTATAATGCAATAAAAGAATATATATATATATATATATATATATATATATATATATATATATATATATATATATCTTTTTATTTTAATCACACCGATCATATCATTTTTCATACCAATATTTATATTTCTTTTCTTTTCTTTTTATATCTCATTATAAGTATCATTTAGCATTAGATGTCCATGCATTTTTTCCCCATATATTAAAAAATTGTCATAAGTAAGATCTACATTTACTTGCGTTGTGGTGGTGAACTCATTTTGTTATTGAACAATACAAATGACAAATAATAGACTAGCTAGATTGTTTTCGATGTGCTTTCGAGACCTATATTTATAGATGCATGGGGCATGCAAAGGAACGTGTTATGTAACTCCTGGTAAATTTAAGTCCCATGTACAACTCGATTTTATTATCACACGAAACAGAGTTAAGTCTTAATCAATTAAATTAAGGTGAAATTGCTAGTGTTTCTCAACGTTTGATTATATCTGTAAAATATGTAATGGTAAATTAAAAAAAGAGACCACAAGGAAGCTCTGCTTATCGTCTATAAAACGGAGCAGGAACGAGTCATGATACGCAATCTCAATTTTCTTATATTATAATTTTTCTCTATTCTGAAATCCACCATTAATCTTCTCGCTTATCGCATGCAAAGTTGCGTCTTGCATTTCTTCGTTTATTCGACACTTTTGTACATGACAAATACGCTAAAATTAAATTTTAAATTTTCAATTACTTTATAGATTATAATGGAAGCCTTTTCTTGGTGAAAGATGTAAGAATTAATGTCTCATGTGAGAGATATATAACTTATGTAGGGACTAATAAGTAAATAATTAACGATTAAGAGCTAAATTGTAATTGGGCTTAATAGGAGAAATTTCTAGGGTTAACTGCTACTTGATGGGAGTAGTGATTATAAAAGGGGCTTAATATCCACTAACGTGAAATAAGGTCCCCTTCCTGACCAGAAAGTGTTCTCTCTCACCCATAGTCATCACGAACGAAGAGAGACAGAAAAGAAAGGCCTAAGGAAGTGAAATCTTATATCTCTCCTTTTTCAAGTAAATCAGAGTGCACTCGAGAGAAGTTCCTACGGAGAAAGGTACAAGTCTTCCTATGGAGAAAGATATACATCATTATCTATTGTTGTTTATTGATTGTTTGTGAGAACCATAAGTTTCAAGCTCCTTGATTCCCTTGGTGGCTAACATAATGGACTAAGTGACTTCCTTGATTCTTAAGTCTCGTTTCTTCCTGAACTAATTAACATTCTGTGCAATTCATGCACATTTCATTTATCTTTCATGGTATTATAGTTCATTTAGAACAGGTCAAACTCAGACGATAATGAGTTTAGAATAAACTGAACAAGAAAGTTATCATTCACAACCATTATATTTCCAAGGTCTTAAGTCTTGCTGCAATGTTTGTCATCTCAATGACATGTTCATTCATAGTACGTGAACCATCAAACTTCATGGTGGTCAATGTACTCATTAATGTCCCAGCAACAAACTTATCAGCTGTTTGAGAATACTCTCCCACTAATCCCATAAACTTTTTAGCACTTTCAATTTTAGGGAGAGTTGTCTTAATATTGTTTGCAACAGTCATTCTCATCAACATTAGGCTGAGTCTGTTAGGTCTTTCCCAAGTTTTATAATGAACCTTCTCTTCATTGCTACTAACATCAATAATAGTAACAAACTTCTCTTCTAACATAGTAAGATCATGATCCAAAACACCGAGGTGAAATTGGACTTGCTCATTTCAGTCAGAGAAGTTAAGCCCATTAAAATTGGCTCAGATGATGCATAAGAATCCAATGAATTCAAAACATGTATTACATAATAAAATTCACATAAGTGTTTTGAGACATAAAATACATGTCATACACATGATTCATTCAGATAACGGACAATGTATATTGATGTTTTCCTTTGGGTGATACACCAACATACAACATACAAACATAATGATGCTAATAAAATTTTAACATTATTTGGCAATTAAATATGCACCAATTAGTAGTATCTATTTCCTTTGGGCATATAAATAAAACTAATGATACACACAAATCGCCTACAATTATATTCATTAATTATAAGAACAACTAATCAACCTTTGGGCGATCCATAAATGCCTTATAACAATGAATTTCAATTACCCATAAACCAATAACCATATAATTTAGCATCCATTATTCTATGAGTAATCAAAATAATCATTAATTTTGGAATTAAATAACCTTACAAATTTGGCCACTTTGATGACTAATAAATTTAACATACATTTAATTCCAACCAAGTATAATTGAAATAATCATTAATTTGGAATTAAATAACCTTACAAATTTGGCCACTTTGATGACTAACAAATTCAACATACGTTTAATTCCAACCAAATATGTATGGCCTGCACATACTTATTGCTATTAACAATTCATAGTCATTCTATTAATTTCATTCCAGGCCATAAAATAATATTTGCATTTATTTGTGTTTTTACATTCAAACACGTTCAAGCAAATATGTAGCATATACATATATTTACTGCTACCAATAATTGCAAAACATTCACATTAATTTAATTATAGAACATAAACTTTTAATCCTTTAATCACGTTCAACAATAATTTTTCAGGAAAAAAAAGATCAAGTAGGATTGGAAATAGCAAACATAAGGTTGCAAATAGCAATTTCCAAAATTTCATATCTTCCTACGACAAACAACAAATGTATATGCGCACGCAACTTTTTAAAATTGAAATTGAATCTTTACGATTAGGTACACTTCATTTCTTTCACCATTAGAAGTAAAAACTTTCTCCAAATTTAATATATACATGTCGTGCAACTTTCTCTCCCATAATCATAAGTTTTCAAATAATCTTTCTAGAAAAATTGGTATTCAATAATAATAAAATATTACCAATAAAATAATACATGCAGCGGAAAATAAAATTCCTAAATTTCATAATTAGGATTTATGCATAATTGAGAGAAATTAAATTATCCCTAAATTTCATAATTAGGGTTCATACATAATTGAAAGAAATTAAATTATCCCTAAATTTCATAAGTAGGGTTCATGTATAATTGAGAGAAATTAAATCATTCTTGGAGAATCATAAATTTCATAACACATGCTCTGATACCACATGTAAAAATTCTTAAGGGGTTTCCTAGACTATCAATGATAGGAAACAACAGGATCTTGAAAATTATGGTTCTCACAAACAATCAATAAACAACAATAGATAATGATGTATATCTTTCTCCATAGGAAGACTTGTACCTTTCTCCGTAGGAACTTCTCTCCAGTGCACTCTGATTTACTTGAAAAAGGAGAGAAATAAAATTTCACTTCCTTAGGCCTTTCTTTTCTGTCTCTCTTCGTTCGATGACTATGGGTGAGAGAGAACACTTTCTGGTCAGGAAGGGGACCTTATTTCACGTTAGTGGGTATTAAGCCCCTTTTATAATCACTACTCCCATCAAGTAGCAGTTAATGCTAGAAATTTCTTCTATTAAGCCTAATTATAATTTAGCTCTTAATAGTTAATTATTTACTTATTAGTCCCTACATAAGTCACATGTCTCTCACATGAGACATTAATTCTTACAAAAGATTATAATGGACGTTAGTAATAAGAAAATAAAGAAAAAAATTGACTTTAATCGTGATGAATTTGGCCCGTTTCATCTTTGCAAGATTTCGACTGATTTACGAGAATGTGTAGAGGCATTTGCGCAGTTTGAATGATCCAGTTAGTTGTTAACGCGCTTTGTTATAGTACATATGAATTCAAACTTTCAAAATATAATAGAGTTCTATAATCACTGATCCTTACTGTGTAAGAAATTGTAAATTCCTGCTTTATTTCCAAGATATATAGACTGCAAGTGATTATTATATTTTTCATCAATAAGTTATTTTGATTGTTTTCAGATTATATCGATTACTTTATATTCTTTATTGGCTGTTCATTTTGGGGTATATTCTGATCCATTTGTATAAACCTTTACTACAGGATCACATTTCGTGCCCTATGAATAACTTGTTTTTGAGTTTGCCTTCAAAAAATATTATTTTGAAATCTTCAACATAAAGAGCAGTATATTAAAATTTAAATATTAAAAACACGATTAGATTAATTGATATCATATACTACTCAGATAGATTAAACTAATTTAGTGTAATTAATTTAAATAATAATGATAATAATAATAATAATAATAATAATAATATGGATAAATATATTGGAAAAATATAAAGTATAAAAATCATTAGATTGCATGATATCTAAAATATTATGATTTTTTCTATCATTTTAAAACTTTGTAATTTAATCCTTAGTTTATCTTTTCATCATGTAATCCCTTTGTTTATTTTTCGTTAATTTTGTTTATTAAATAACATTTTTTATTTAACTTTTGGTATATTAAAATATGAAAAATTTAACTTACTGGTCTAGAGTTCGAATACTCAAATTGAGTATGGAACAAATTATGCGGGAAGGAGGATAAATTCTCCATAAAGTTTCTCTAAATATCAAGATTTTTTTCATTTACTAAATTTTAATCTAGATAATTTTAATGCAATAAATTATGGCATATTTTATTTTCTTTTACATTTATGTCACTTTAATGTTTCTTAAAAAATTGTAATATAGATGTTTAATACAATTTCAATTTTTATCGTAACAGAGATAATTAAATTGTAATGCATTAAAAAATTATAAATAATTTCTTAATTTTTTGTTTCAAGAGTTTAATTTTTTCATAGCAAAGCCTATCTAAGTATCAACAGTTTCACTCAGAAATTCATAAGGGCAAAGTCACTAGGCAGTTTTCATAACATGTGCATGGACACTTTTGTTTTTATCTTAGCCTTTTTATAAAAATAAAATCAAACACTTAAGTACAAAATAAAAACTTAGAGAATTTCACCTAAAGAATTCCTTTATTGGTTCAATTGTTTCTTCATTCGATCCTTTGAGCTTTTTATAGTGAGTGTTGATTTGAATGTTGGAGGTTTATTGTTTTAGAAGACACACATGTACGTATTTATGGACGACCATGATTCTTGGTGCTGGGGCATTCGTGGTAGATCTTATACTGCTGCTAAAGCTTACTCTATGGCATCTTTTCGTACAGTTTATATTTTTTTATGCTGGTTTATTGGTGAAAAAAAATGTAATTATCCTTGATATAAAGTAACACTTCATGTCCTTTCAATAAAGTTCAATTTTTCCTTCAAAAGAAAAAAACCGGGCTTTTGAAATTTAATTATAACATCCTACTTTATTTATAAACAATTAAACAAAAATAATTTTTACAGAGAAATTAATAAGGACTTATATATGCGAATAAAAAATTCGTAGCCTATTATACAACAACAATAGAATTTTATCTCCCTAGATAAAATTGACTACATGAATCACACTATTAAAAACGTATTTATTTACCTACAGTAATATTTTGTTCTTCAGCCATTATGGGCAAGATTAACATTAATGTGTAATCAATTAACACAAAAGTCCTAAGATTTTACATAAGCAATAGACTACCATTTTGTAAATGATTAGCCGTGGTTAAAAACCATCTCCAACGTAACGTCCTTTGCCTCAGACTCAACAACAACGGGCCATGCTAGAGGGAAATACTGATCATTGTCATCTCTATCCACTACAACCAGCAGTTGCCCTCCAAAAGGGGTCTTTAGATGGCATCCATCCACCCTGACAAATGGTCTTGATCTCGGCAAAAATCCTTTCTTACAACCATCTAATCACATATTCAACAAACTAAATGTAGGTTCCACATCCAACTATTAATGTTCAATTGTATCCCTTTCTATATATTCAATAGCCAATTTCCTAGTCCTATCTGCCCAGGCCCAAGTAATACAAACAACCTAATTCATTCTAATGTCATCTTGAATGTCAGGAACTGTCATCCTTAAAGAAGCTCTGGACTTGTCTTTGATAACCTTTGCCATCCATTTTGGTCTTCTATTTTTGTTGTCAAACACTCTTCCACACTAATTATGACCATCAATTAAAGTTTGCATCCAGAAAGTCTTCTTCCCTATGTCACCTAGCTAACCAGTACCTTAAATGGGCATCCCTCTTTTTACACCCCATCCTTACTCTTATTGTATCATTCTTGACAAATTTCAGTTGCATACCATTCAATACAACATGCTCAGCCTCACTTTGAACTTGAAATCTTGAAGCTAAGGGATCTAAATTCCATGCCAACTTTGAACTTGAATTCTTTACACAACTCCTTCCTCAAAACAAATTGGTTTTGGTTTTGGAACATCATCAGCCTCACTGTCATCACTGTCACTAAATAATTCTCACTAAAATAGTCATCTTCAATTTTGTGCCTCTCATTATCTGCAACTGACTGCTGATGTATTCCAGCACCTAAAGTCACATCAATGCCACTTCCCCCAACGTCTTCCTCCAAATTGTTGTCACTGCCACTTTCACTTCCAAATGGACGTTGCCAACCCTAACCAGTTGACTGATTGAACCTACCGACACTGTACCACCGCCATCTTGTTCCTTCCTATCCTTCTGCATCCTGTCATAATCAAGCTGCTCAACTATGTCAGCACTAGACATCGTGTGTTCAACATAAATATGGGCTTTACATTTGTTTGTCAGTGCGAATTTAGCCAAATCCATCGCATCTAAGTCATTCATAAAATGTTTCAAGTTGCCTTCGAATTTTTTATTCTCTGATTTCCACCAAAATTTCATGTTCCCATCATAGACTAAATTCTTCAATAAACCAATGCCTTGAAAGAAGGACCATCTATCTATGTCGAGGCCATGGAAAGCATGTATTTCAACATCAGCAAAGTGCAAGGAAGACTAGAACTTGAATTTCCCCTATATGATGGGACTACAACGGTGAAGGCTCCTTCTCTATGTGTCATATTGTAAAAAAATATATTACTTGATTAAAATAAAAAATACATAATTAACAACTACATTAGAAATTTAAAACCCAAATAAGAAATCCCCCCAATTGGGGAACCCTAAATTCACCAAACCCTTGACCAGATAACCCTAAACCCTTTTTTGGGGATTAATTAAACACATTTCCCATTTAGAACGAAAACAACTATTTAATTACATAACTCTAAAAATCACCATAGTAATGTCTGTTGGAGAGAAGGAAAGAAAACCAAGGAATCACACACACTCAAAATGATGAGATGAATATTATTGAAAATTGAATTACACATTAGACCATTTATATAGTCTAAGTACAAATTTAACAGACTTAACAAACTTACAATTATGCATTATATCTAATATATTCTGAATTACAACTATCACACCCCCTTAATTCAAAATCTCTATAGATGACACTCCAAGCTTGTCTCTCAATACTACGAAACTGTTCACCTTCAAGTCTTTTGTGAGAATATCCACAAGTTGCATTTCAGTACTGCAGTACTTCACGTCAAGTTGTTTTTTGCTCACTTTTTCACGAAGAAAGTGAAGCCTTGTCTATCTGTGTTTTGACCTTCCATGTGCTACTAGATTCATGGCCAAGCTGATAGTGGATTTGTTGTTCACGTACAATTTGATTGGCCTCTGAATTTCTATCTTCAATTCTTCAAGTAAAGAGTCTAGCCATAGTGCTTGGCATGCAGCATAGCATGTTGCAATGTACTCAGCCTCGCACGAAGATAATGCCACTCAGGTTGTTTCTTTGAACACCAACTTATTGGTGCACCTAAGAACTTGAAGAGATATCCTGTAGTGCTCTTCCTTTCCACCTTGTCTCCACACCAGTCTAAGTCTAAGAAGCCCATCAACATAGTTGTAGATTCTGAAATTCCAACCTGACCTGTGAGAGCAGTTTGATTAGAATCCTTAGGAAATAGAACACCATAGTTGAGTGTTCCTCTGAGATATCTCAAAATTCTCTTTGTAGCAACCCAATGAGAGGCTTTAGGATCGTCCACAAACCTACTAATTAGACCAACTGCAAAAGAGATGTCTGGTCTTGTGTTGCAGAGGTATCTCAATGACCCTACAACCTGCTTGAATAAGGTACTATCCACTGATTTTTCTGAATCATCTTTCACTAATCTCAAGCCTGGTTCAACTGGAGTGGACGCTGGGTTGCAGCTCATCATCTTAAATCTTTTCAGCAGGTCTATTGCATACTTTAGTTGGTGCATAATCAAAAGTCCTTTGGCTTCCTTGAACTCAATTCCAAGGAAATAAGACAATATCCCCAAGTCTGTCATCTTAAATTCAAGCTTTAAACTCCTCTTGAATCTCTCTATATGAATCTGATTGCTCCCTGTGATCAATAGATCATCAACATACAAGCACATAATTATCAAATCATCTTTGTCACTCTTCTTTACATAAACTCCATATTCCTTTTCACACTTATGGAAACCTTGTTTGACAAGAAAGGAATCTATTCTCTTGTTCCAGGCCCTTGGAGCTTGCTTTAGGCCATACAATGCCTTATATAACCTGAACACCTTGTCTTCTTCACCCTTGATCTCAAATCCAGGAGGTTGCTTTACAAAGACCTCCTCTTCCAAAGTACCATTGAGGAATGTCGACTTTACATCAAGCTGGTATAGGGGCCAATCTCTACTGTGGGCTAGAGCTATTACAAACCTTTTGGTTTCTAGCCTAGCTACTGGAGCAAACACTTCTGAATAATCCAAACTAGCTCTTTGGAGGAATCCTCTTGCAACCATCCTTGCTTTATGCCTGGCAACAGTTCCATCAGGCTTTAATTTCACCTTAAACACTCACTTCACATCTATTGGAGACTTGTTTGGAGGCAAGTCAACAAGTTTCCAGATCTGATTTCTTTAAATTGCTCTCAATTCCTCTTCCATTGCAACCTTTCAATGGTCTTGTTGCAATGCATCTTTGTGATCAATTGGTTCAATATCTGCCAAAAAGGCAAAATGCACAAACTCACTTGCTTTCCTCTTTGCTTCTGCCTTCTCTTCATCTTCTGTCACTGCAGCTTGCCTAAGAATGTTAGGCATATCAACATGATAATCTTTATACTTCAAAGGTAGGTGTTTATCTCTCTGTGGTTTTTGTTGCACAGCAGTAGGTTCCTCATGATAAGCTTCTATTTCTGCTGCTTCACTGAGTCCAGTCTCATTGTTCTCTTCTCCAAACAAAGTGTTGATAATGCACTTCCTCTTCCAGTCCCAGGAGCCATCTTCATCTATCACAACATCTCTGCTAATAAAGATCTTGTGAGTTAGCGGATCATACAACCTATAGGCACCAGTTGGATGATATCCAACCAATATCATAGGTACATTCTTGTCCTGAAGCTTTTTTCTCCTCTCATCAGGCACATGCTTGAAACACAATGACCCAAACACTCTCAAATGCTTCACTGTAGGCTTCCTTCATGTCCACACTTCTTCAGGAACTCTATCTTTTAGCTTCTTTGTGGAACACTTATTCAAAATGTATGCTACAATGGACACTGCTTCTCCCCAAAAATCTGATGGCAAGTGCTTTTCTTTCAACATACACCTTGCAATGTTCATCACTGTCTTGTTCCTCCTCTCAGCCAAACCATTATGTTGAGGAGTATAGGGAGCAGTGATCTTGTGTATTATACCATGATGAGTACAAAAAGATTCAAAATCATTGGATGTGTACTATCCTCCACCATCCGTTCTAATGATTTTGATTGACTTTCCACTTTGATTTTCACTTAACACTTTGAACTCTTTGAAAATAGAGGGCACTTCACTTTTGGCTTTAATCAAGTATAACCACATCATTCTACTAAACTCATCAATAAAGGTTACAAAATATTTGTTACCTCCCATTGAAGACACTCCCAGTGGGCCACATACATCAGAGTGAACCACTCCTAGCACTTCAGTTGCTCTTACAGGTGATTCTGATTTGAAAAAGTTCTTGGGTTGCTTGCTTGTCAAGCATCTCTCACAAATCTTATTGGGAACTCTGATCCTGGGCAAGCCCTATACTAAATTTTGTGACTGAAGTTGATTCAGTACCTTGAAATTCAAATGCCCAAGTCTTGAATGCCAAAGCCAGCTCTCATCTTCATTGGCAGTTGATGCATACACTGCACATCAATATTATTCGTGTTCACCTGAAAAGTTCTATTTCTAGACAATGGGACTTTAAACACTCTTACATCACTTGGATCTAGTAAATCTAGAAACTTGTTTTTTAAGGATGCTTAAAATCCTTTCTCAAGAAGCTGGCCCAAGCTCATCAGATTACACCTCATATTTGGCACATACATTACCTCTTCTATTACTGCAAGGCTTCCATTACTCTTTCTGAAAGCAACATTCCTAATTCCCACACTTCTGATAGTACTGTGATCTGCAAACTTTATAGTGCATTTCTTACTGTCATCAAGACTCACTAGCCAACTCAAATTACAAGTCATGTGATTTGAGCAACCAGTGTCCAAATACCATGTTTCTGAATCTCCATTACTGCTAAAGTTGCAGGTGGTTGTCATTAATACAATTGCTTCTCCTTCTGAATCACTTTCACTATCATCCTATTGCTTTGCTTGTGTCATATGAGCCTCATTTTTACTGTATTTCTTCTTCTTCTCTCTTACATCTACACTTCCACATTCATTTGCAAAGTGTCCCCAGCCTTGACAATTGTAGCATCTGATCTTACTCTTGTCAAACTTTCCTTTTCCACCCTTATTACTTGATCCTGGTTCCTTTTTTCTCCCATATGATACTAATTGATCCTGATCAGAATCAGTATGGTCATGTTTGCCTTGAAATGAAGAGTCTTTCCTTCATGCTTGTTGCCCTGCCACTTAATATTTCCTCTCCACCTTTTGTTCATTCCTCCTTGCTTCGGTTTTACTGGGCTTCTCTCATTCATTTTCAACTCATGTGCCTCTAGAGAGGTTTGCAGCTATTCAATTTTCATCTCAGATAAGTCCCTGGCCTCCTCAATTGCAGCAACTCTCCCATCAAATCGAGGAGTTAGGTTCTCATCACCTTCTCGACCAAATCTTGATCCTTGAATTTTTCACCACATTCTTGCATTTGGTTTACAATTCTGAGCAATCTTGTGAAATAATCACAAACCCTCTCATTGTCTTCCATTTGGAGGAGCTCATATTGTCTCTTCAAGGTGTTTAACTTCACCTTTTTTAACTTGTCATCACCAGAACAAGCCTTTCCAAGAATGTCACGTGCTTCTTTTGAAGTTGTGGCAGCAACGATCTTCTCAAAATGTGTAGAATCAACGCATTGATGCAAGAAAAAAAGTGCCTTAAAATCCTTCTTCTTAAAATCCTTCAACGCTTGTCTTCGAGCATCTGATGTGGTGGCTTTAGGTTCTTCAACTCCATTCTGAATAACCTCATACACATCCTAAAATCCAAATAGAGCCCTCATTTGCACGTTCCATTAATTTGGACCAATTTTTCCCATCAAGAACTGGTAAGTTTCCAGGTGTGTGACCATTCATGATGCTATCTCGATCAATCTTCACAAATCTCTTCAAGAGTACACCAAGAATCTTGCACAAGATCTGAAATCACACGAATCTTGAGAATCAACACTCAACAAGATCGTTTCACTCACAATCTCACAGCTCTCAACAGTTTACACTTGAAGGATCCTCACAGTGTTTGAATCTCACAATCCTCTCACACTCAGATTTTTCACTCAAGAACCAACTTCTCTCGTCCCTCTTGGTCCCTAGTACATGGAGCTCATGATACCGATTCTATTGGAGAGAAGGAGAGGAAACCAAGGAATCACACGCACTCAAAATGATGAGATGAATATTATTGAAAACTGAATTACACATTAGACCATGTATATAGTCTAAGTACAAATTTAACAGACTTAACAAACTTACAATTACACATTATATCTAATATATTCTGAATTACAACTATCAATGTCATCCAACGGAGTCATGATTTCATCCAACGGAGTCATGATGGGGACCAACAACCAAATGTCATTGAAGTATCAAAACAAAATCTCCACTAACCCGTTCCAAGGTAACGTAGACATTGTTCAAACGAATGCACTACACTGTTCCATCAGCAATCTTCATTCACACAGTGGAGAAAAGCAAACAGAGTTTTTGCCTTTGGAACTTAGCAACACATTGAAAAAAAAATCAATTAAAAAAATTTATCCATCTCACTCAACTTAACAACTTAACAAAGGTGTTAATGATTACAAGGAAACAAATTGCCATGTCACCAACGACATTAATGTTAACCAAATGACTTCAAACAAAATTTGTCCAATTTGAGAGACTAAAAATAAATATAGATCATGTTTAAAGAAATAAAAATATATTTAAGACTTTATCGTCATCAATCTTATCCATTGAACCATGCTTAAGCTCATTAACTTTTGAAATTTGATTATAACATGCTACTTTATTAATAAACCATTCAATACAAATACAAATATACAGAGAAAATAAAAAGGACTTATGAAAAAAATCCACAACTTATTACACATTTATATTTTATACAACGACAATAAAATCTTATCTCATTAGATAAGATTAATTACATAAATTACACCACTGTAAGCTAATTTATTTATGTATCTAAATTCATATATACTTCTTAGTACATAGAAGATCTTGCTTGTAAACACTAGAGTCTAAATAAGTTGTAAACAAACATGTGATTTCTAAATAAAGTAGTTTTAATATGTTTAGACTAGAAACACTTGTATGAAAAAAAAATAAGAAGAGAAGATATAAAAAAGTTTCTTCATAAGAAGTATAATCTAATTTTAGAACTTTTATTTGTATTAGCTTTTCAAAAGCATAATTTTTTAACTTATGTATAAGTTAATTTTAATTTATGAAGAATTTTTTTAAATTTTTTTTATGGTATTTTCTTCTCCTTATCCTGTTTTGCCTTTTGAACTTGCGTAGCCCATTGCACCACCTAGGTTGGGAGGAGGCTGTTTCACATCACCTTGTGAAGACCAGGAACCTGTTTTGCCTTTTGAACTTCCCGTGTTGCCCATGGCACCACCTAGGTTGGGAAGAGGCTGTTTCACATTACCTTGTGAAGACCAGGAACCTGTTTTGCCTTTTGAACTTCCCGTGTTGCCCATGGCACCACCAAGGTTGGGAGGAGGCTGTTTCACATCACCTTGTGAAGACCGGGAACCTGTTTTGCCTTTAGTACTCATTCTTATTGAGTAATAGTGTAATACAAATACAGGGATGTGAGTAACGATGTGGTGAGTAAACTATATTGTTTTGTATGTGCATTGGAGGCTTGTTCATGTAATGTGCTTGTGCCTGCATTTATATGCATTCAAATGCAGGATGCAAAGACAAAGGAACTACCATGTAATTCATGCAGAACTGCATGCCCTAATTTCATAACCACACGAAACAAAGTATATGTGGTTTGAACAATTGAATGCTCGAGTTGAGTCTTGATAATTTAAATTAACGTGAAATTAATTGCCAATGCTTGTCAACATTTGATCATATAAATAAAACCAATTTCGTGGTATATTTATTCATAAACATAGGAAATTTTCTTGTGGTTGATTAGGAAATAGAAAACAGCTGATTTTTATTTTCAAAGAAAGAATTCTGAATTCCTATAAACACTAATCATCATCACTTGTCCAATTTGGAAGATTAAAGAAAACTTCATTGAATTGCTTTAACAGATTTTGAATGCTTCGGTCTGTCTTTGTAATTTAAATTCATGTGAAATTTCTAATGTTTTCCATCCTCTGATGATAGTCGTAACAAATTTCATGGTAAACTAGAAGAAGAAAAATAATACACGGCAACTCCTATTTTATATATGCCATCTGAGTTTTCTCATATCATACTATTCTGAGAACCACTATTCTCCCTTGTTGCATGCAGATTAGTGTCTTGCATTTCTCCGTTTATTCGATGCTTTTGGTTAGTTCCTTCTTGCAAGTTTTCCTACTGATTTGCGTGAAAATGGATGTGTATTTGCGATGTTTGAAGAATTGAAGGATCGATCGGAAGTTGTTAACGTGCTGTGTTAGTATAAGAATTCTAACTTCCAAAGACCTAATCAATGCACGCGTTCTCTAATATGTCTTATTATTATTAACTAAGAAACAGTAAATTGCTGCTTCATTTCCCAAATATGTATATACTGCTTAACGCGAATGCAAAGTCTAACGGTTCATTAATTTTGGGACCCCACTGCACTTCACCTAGATTATCATGAAATAAAAAATGAAGTAAATTCTTCCATTATTTAGCGCCCATCATATAATTTTTTTTAAGTTCATACGAAATATTTTAAATTTTAATTTTAATTTAATTTTATTAGTACATTTTATATTTTCATGGAACTATATTAGTGGAAGAAGAATATCATTTTTATGTAGAATTGATTAAATAAATACCCTTACAAATTACATATTTGGTTCAATTGTACATTGATTGATGATATTGATGTATCTTTTGTGATATATAATGTGTTTAGATAATACACAAGAATCAATTTTGCTTAATAAATCATAACCATGAAAAAGTAAAAATAATTATATATTATTTGTCTTCATCATGAAAATTTAATTAATTTTTTCCTACCGTGAATCTAATCAAACACACACATTGTGTAAAAATAGGAGAAAATATTATGAAGACAGTAGAAGGTAGGGATATATAGGACCAAAACCCTTATACTTTAACAACAATACTTCATCATAGACAACCTTGTTGTAATGGATTAACTCGTGGTGTAATCGACTAAAGCATGAATCTGGTTGCTCTCTTTTATACAATTCAAATTAATTGACCTTGATTTAAATAATTAATCCTAGATATAATTAATTAAACCAAAAGCTTGCGTTTTTCTAACTTAGTTGTTGATAATGTAATCAATTGCATATTCAAGGTAATTAGTTATATCAACAACAATGATTTTTTAACTAATTTTTTTATCAACAAATGTTAATTTGTTAGTGATGTTAGTTTTTGTTAGTAGAGATGATTGAATGTGTGACCTTTCATCTCTCCCCTTCTCCTTTAACCATTTAATTCATTTATATATTTGATTTTCCAATTAACTAAATAATTTGTGTATTTGATTATAAAAATGAGGTCACTGATAGACAGGAAAGTCTCACAATTCAAGGAGCACTTATAGTTGTACTTACATTTACCTCATCCAAAGAAGTGAGTGTTGCAGAATTTACGAACCACAATAACCAGAGTAGATCATGTGGATTGAAATATTGAATGTTGACCAAGTTGAGTTTGAACGTGAAATTAATTTCTCATATATTGTTTAATCATAAATGTAACCAATTTCGTGGTATATTTATTGCATACAGATTGGAAATTTTATGCTCAGTTTATTAGGAAACAGAAAGCAATTTTTTTATTGAAAAATCTGAACCCCTTTACTCACTAATCTATCCCTTGTCTAATTTAAAAGATTGAACAAAACTTCAATGAATTGTTTTAACAGTTGTCTTGTTTTTATTATTCCTATTTTTATTTTGAATGTCACTGCGAAATGTTCAAAGGTTTAAGAAAAGAAAAGGAAAAATAGAAGATGAGAGCGCCGTTTGTAGGAATATATATAAGAATTTTGTCATAAGATTTTACTATGCCGATTGATTTGGTTGATGTGATGAGGTGTATGTTTCTATGAAATGTACAGCCTATTTTATACATGACAAAAAAAAATTTTACTTTCTAAACTAATAAGATATATCATTTGATTTTAATTAAATTAAATAAACTAAAATTCTTCCAAACTTTATTGGTTTTTAAATTAAATAGCACCGAATCTTCTAGTTTAATAGTGATGAAATTGACCTTTAATTACCTTGTTCTTGTTCCATGTTTTCCAGCGGATTTACGTGAAAATGGATAGCCATTTGCGCTGTTAATTTGAAGGATATTCAATTTGAAATTGTTAACGTGTTGTACTGGTATAAGAATTCAAACATCCAAAGGCATAACAATGCGTTCTCTAGTCTCGGATTCTTACTATGCAAGAAACTGTAAATTGCTCCTTTAATTCCAAAATATTTTAGACTGCAAGTGCAATTCTTGTAGTTTAAACAACATATTTTATAGTAGTATTTTACAGTCAAATATTCCCCTTTAATTTCTTTCCTTGTTTATTTTAATTTAATTCTTTGTCAATTTAATTTATTGTTTTCTACAATCTTTTCTAAATTTTTTTTTAATTAAATATTCATATATCTAAGTATAAACAAAATCATTGTACATTTGATATTCGACTTCTATTTTAACTTTATTATTTGTGACAATTTGATGTACTTGTTAATAATTCAACAATAAAGTTTTGGACATAATTGATTGGAATTGTTTAAAAACTTTACTTCAAAAGATGGATTTTGATGATGTGTGGATTGGTTGGATTAGTATGTGTTCAATCAATGACGATGAATGGAGAATTAGTTGGTCCTTTTATTTTCGAGAGAGGTCTTAGTCAGGATGACTCACTTTCACCTTGTTTTTTTTTATCATTTGTATGGAGGGTTTCACTTGCCTTCTACAAAAAAATAGAATCAAAAGGAGACTTACATAGTATTAAGGTGTGCAGGGGAGCTCCTATCCTCACACACTTTTTTTTTTTTTTGCAACACAGATGATAAAGAGATCAAAGTGTTGAAAGAAATTTTAACCACTTTTGTGCTAGCTTTTGGTAAAGCCGTCAATTACATGAAGGCGATGATTTATTTTTGTAGAATTTGAGTAAAGCCGTCATTAAAGAAATTTGAGCTTAATTGATAGTTAATTTTGATTAAGAATAATTAGAATTCCTATACTTTACTATTATTTTTAAGGAAATAATGAGGAATTTAATATCATGTTAATTTTTTATCAGCAGGGTTCAAAAAAAGAAAATTACAAGTGCTTTAGAGGAAAATTGATGCAAAAACATAAAGAAAAGCCTAGAAGAAAAAGTTGAAGATTGGGATCACTTGTTTAGCGTACAAGATAGGTCCAGCGCGCCTCCTCGCTTAGTGGACTGTTCAAGCTTAGCGCAAAGAAAGCCCACGAAGAAGCCCAGCGCTTAGCGTGAATCTCACGTTAAACGCGTGATCACCACCATACTCGTTAAGCCCAGAAGACCCACCTAGCATGAGATTGCTTGAATTTTAAGCTACCTTAGGCCTATAAAAGGAGTAGAAAGCAAAGGAGGAAGACACTGAGACTCAAGCTCTCTAATGAATACACCCAAAGTTTGAGCAACTCAAATAAGGGAAACCCTCCTTCTATAGTCATTTTCTCCTTCTCTTTCTTTATCCATCCATTTTCTTCTTCTATCTATATCAGTCCTTGAAGTGTAAAGTCTCTCATAACAATAAGAGGCTAAACCTTCATTGTTGGGAGCCTAGTAGCTAAAGGTTCTTGTACTGTAATTCTTCCTTACTATTTGTTTAATGTAATGCCAATTTTTTTTTTGTGCTTTATTGTTATTGTGTGGCTTAATCATCCATGCATCTATTTAGGGATTAGGCATTGGGAAGCGTTTAATTTCTAAAGAAATAGAAAGAGCATTTAAACAACTCATTGGTAGGGATAGAGTGATCTTGTTTTGCATATACATACATCTCCAAACTTCATGTAATTTATTGTTTTATCTCTACAAAGGGATTTGAGAGAGAGAATAGCTAAAATAGACTCTTCATCACAAGGGATCGAAGTTGAATATCTTAGTAGATGTAGATGAAAATTAAAATAGTATTAAATAGAAAAACACATTAATATTACATCAAGGATAGTTAAGCATGCTAGGATCCAACATATTTAAATTATGAAGTTATCATTTATATTTAATCATGTTATTTTACTTATTTTTTATTTTCTAATTCTTTCTTTCTTCTTTCCATTACAAGCAGTTGAAAAACTTGTTTGATGATTAAATAAATAAGATTTTTAAGTAGTTTATGACATTTTTTAAATGTTATTCGAAGTAACATTTTTAAAATGTTAGTTTGTAAATATTTATGTTTTATTTCTTTTTCATGATTAAAATATTTATTAAATTTTATTATTATCCTCTTAAATAAAATATGATTTAATTATTTTTCACTAATTTCTCCTACACATTTTTTATATCACACGATTTATTTTAATCATTATACTTTAATATTTAATTTATTATTTTAATATTATACTTCAAAAATTGACAATAATAAATATTAGATTTATTTTATTTTTTTACTATTTTTAAATAATTTATATCTATTATTACACTAATTAACATAGAACTATAATTTCTGGTGTATGGTCTTTCTTTATTTTAAATTTGATTAAAATTATTTTAAGATATAGTATAATTTATAGACGAATACATAATATTAAAAAATATAATAATTAAAACTAAAAATATAATGAAACAAATATAAGATCGCGCGCGTCTCTTCCAAATGTCCAACGACATCAATACTTATTAAATAAATAAATAAAAGTCAAATGCATAAAAAATATTAAAAATTAAATAAAAAGTCGCATAAGTTAAAACTCTAGATAAAGAAAAAAAAAACAAGAAAAAAATATAATACACTAAGTTACAAACAAAGGAATGAATTGGCATAATACTGTTGAAACATAATAATGATATATAATATTGTTTGCTTCACAGTGGAACTGGATCACGTTAGACAATTCAATATTATCTGTCATAACTCAGAAATATTACAACTCTAACATCTCACAACATGATTCTTGGTTACAACACTTAGCTTCTACTCATCTAGAAGATATATGAATCATTCGTTTGCTTGGCTTAAATAGATTCCTGCAATGAATTGTTGAGTAGATGATATCTTTCCATAACGAAAATTGCAAAGTAATATATAGAAGAATAGGTACACTTGCAAGTATTGAAATTGAATCAGGAACCACCTTCAAACCAGAGTCGTACGTTATGAAGAAGGCACTGCCAAAGGCTACCATCATGCATGTTATGGAGATGAACAGAGTTACCAATCCACATATTAACTTGAAGGGCAGTGACTTGTGAAAATCATACTCCGCATAACGCGAGATGAGAATTGACAAGAAGATTAATATTGAAGTTGCAGATGAGATGAATGCAATTCCATCTGATATTGCAAACACCAGGAACGATGTTTTGTCCAAGTAATTTGGTTTTTTCGTTTGATCATCGATGCCACCTGGTATGTTAATCGCAGCAGAGAACACTGCTGTAGCAATGACAGTTGAAATAAGTATACAGAACTCAGCAGTGCGTTTCATCCAATCTTCTGCTTTTCTGCGCAATCCTTCATGTTCCCTTGTGAATAATTCCTGAGCGGTTTTGTCTTCAGAATTTTTCAACATTATGAATGATGGTGGCATTATCTTCTTCACCTCCTGTCATGTATATGTGTTAACAATTGGTATAGATTAATCAACCTCAAATCTTAATAATTAATCCCTCACTTTCTCAATTGTATTTTCCATACTTGTTTTTTCGTTTTACTGAATTAATGAATTTATTGTAATCTTTCTATATAGCGAAACCTCTTTTTAATGTTCCTTAGTTTCGTTTAAGTACAATTTATATTTTAACTATGGTTATATAACTGTCAACTTAAACCAAAAATTAATTTAGAGAATTTATATATTGATTAAAAAGATATAGGGGTAAGTTGAAAAACAAATATTTTTTTATCTGTAAAAATTAAAAATAAATAATAAAAAATTTATAACAATTCATATATAATGTTCAATCAACTCAGCTATACATCTCTTGCTAGCTAATTAAAAGACAAATGTAATTAAGTACATGAGTAAAGTATATTTTACCCTTATTAGCAGGAAAATTCATGATTCCTATTTGTTTAAAATGACGATTAAAGAAACTTAAAAACACACATGGGATAAAAATGTAATGGTGTACCGTGTGAAAATGCAAAGTCAATAAAATAAAGGGGTTACCTCAAACCATATTAACTCGTGGGACATTTGGAATGCTGCTCCAGAAACTAATTCAAGTCGATCTGATGGGGCTAATTTTGCTGCCAAATGCAATAAAGTGTTGTTTCCTTTCACGAAACCTTCTACTATAATATCCTTAATTGACCCTATTTCATGTACGACATTGAAGATGCTGGCATGGCGATGCGAAACCGCTGTGTGAATTATACTTTGCTTTTTGTCATCCACTTCCCATATCAAGCTAGGGTGAGCACTAATAAGCTCTGACAAGAACCCAAAATTACCAACTTCTGCAGCATCAAATAGTAGTTGAGAAGGTTCACTTATGATCTTAATTGCCTCTTTGAGGGTTTTTTCCCGAAGAATTGTTTCCCAGAGAAACTTAACCAGTTGAAAAATTACATGTTTTTTCATGCCTGTAAATATAAAAAATTTCGTATTAAAATGAAAGACATAACAGTTATTATTAGAATTTGAAGTAAGATATAATTCATTCTTACAAAATTGACCTATAAAATTAGAGATAATTCTCCACTTATATATAGTTATATTATTAATTGATGTGAGATTTTTAATACACTCATTTCACATCAAAAGCTAATATCTGAGGTTTGCTGGACTTGACTCAACATTTACAAGTGATATAATAGTTAGAATAAGTTCAAATATAAACTTATGATTTAGATTTAAGTCTAATTCAATTTTATAAAATTAATCTGTAAGAAGAATTATCTATCACTTATATACACTGATAGATAAGGGGGTGGGGAAGGGGCAAGCTAGGTCTTAGATTCCTTCCATTCCTATCTCTCTTAAGATTTTTTTATGTCTATATGAGAAAAATATTAAAATTACAAATATTAATAAAAGAAAATATATAAGAATTCTTTTCCGTTGATATATGCTTAATTTTAATTTTTTAGTAGTAAATTATATATCTAGCTTCATACATAAAATTAATAATAAATTATTTTGTTAAATTTATTATTTATTAAATAATTATATATTAGAAGTTAAATATTGTGTAAAAAAAATTTCGCATCCTTTGATATACCTTTGGATACGTCCCTGCTTATATACCACGCACAGATGTGGATTCATGTCCTACAAACTTCACCAACCTATATATACATATATGTAAGGCTTTAATTGTCTCTGATTTGTATACTTTAATTTATCTTCAGCAATTAGTGAAAGTAAGAATTTATCAGGGTTGATCATGATGGGAGTTTGTTGCTCTGAACATGAAAGTAAGAATTTACCGGGGTTGATCATGATGGGAGTTTGTTGCTCCGAACAATGACAACAAGAATCCAAAGGGTTTTGATCATGAGCCATAGCCAAGATATGCAACGCTGTGTCATTATTCAGATGATCACGTGCATAAGCTAGCTCTTTACACTCTGTTGCCATTTTCAAGGCCAAGTCTGAAAAATATTTTTGGATATTTAAACATAAATCATCAAATCTATAAACGTAAGTGCTCAAATAGTTTTTTAGACATGCAAATACGTACGATAGTTGCGGGTGGTGATAGAAGTGAAGAACAGTGATTCCCTGTCCTTTACGTCGAATACATCTTTGGTCTTGTCGTACAGATACTCTACCATGTCGCATTTTCTTTGCATGACAGCAAAATAGAGAGGGGTATGATCACCTCCACCCCTGATTATAGGCAAGTTTTCAACTCTTTGTTTCAACAATTGAACAATTTCCATGTTCCCTGATGCAGCAGCGAAGCAGAAGGCGGTGTTTCCCTTGATATCTTTCAATTTAATGTCTTGGTTGTCGAGTTCTTGCAGCAGCTCCTTCACAAAGGGAGCATGGTTTGCACCTACAGCAACATGCAGAAGTGTAGCCCAACCAACTGCTATTGCTGCGTTCTTGAGTCTAACATCTTTTTGTAAGATGACCTTGGCTGCTGGCCAATTGCCTTCTAGAGCAAACTTGTAAAGAGGCACACAAAGGCTTAGAAATTTGTCCTTTGCTTCTTCTGAAAGTGTAATTTATCACTCATAATTAAATTTAAAGATTAAAACGATAACATAGAGTTTATCGTAAGCTTTTCGTTAACAAAATTGGTCAATTACCGGTTATGTTTATATATCTTTTGTTGTCAGTCTATCTATCTATCTCTTCTTGCATATCAAATTTACCCCAAATGAGATATACTTTTGTATTTTTCTTCAGGTATAATAGATGAAAGAAAGATCATTCATGGACGCCTAAATGCTAATTAGCACCTACATTGAGAAATAGAGAAGAGAAAAAATAACTCATAGGCATGATATAATAAATAAAAAATAATTAGTGTTAATAAAATGTGTGATATACATAAGTACGGTATGTCATTATATTATGTCTAGGATGAGTTTCAGTTTGATTGTGTGAAAAAAAAAAAATAGAATGAAAAAAATTTAGAATATATATATATATATATATAAATTAAAGTAGTGTGATAAAAATGTACCTTTCCAAATAAAAATTTAAAAATGTGCTCTTATCTCTTAATAATTTAAACAGAATCAAATCATCCCTAATTAAATTAATACTCTTTCCTTGTATTCCTGGTGAAAACTAGCTTGAGGGAGACTGAGAGAGAGTACCGTCTGTTGCCTCTATAAACTCAAGGTTAGGACGATTATGACGAGCTGATGCGGCATTGCCCATTTGCGGTTGTTGTTGCTGAGTTGGAGAGTCGACAACTGTCATTTCCCTATAAAAGCCAATATTGCAAATAATGGTGTGTACAAATAGTTGATTCTGGATTGCCCTTACAACTTGAGAAATTAAATAGGAACAATTAGTGAATATATGAGTAATGATACGTAGAAATTAACTCTTTTTACTCCTTCCTTCTCTTGGTGTTAAACTAGAATTTCTGTTCATCGTTTTTTTCTTCTAAATAATACAATTATTCGTATGTATAAGAGAGAAAGAGAAAGAAATAAAAGAAAATTGTGGAATGGGATGGACGATATATACGATGAACAAAATAGAAAATAAAAGGGTTAAATATATTTTTTATTTATTAAATGAGCAAATTTTGATTTTTAGTTTTTGTAAATTAAATATTTGCTTTGATTTTCTCATCCTCATAAATCTAGAATTGAATGATTGTTTTTTATCTTTATTATCATATACTCATGTTATACTCATTAACCGTTTGAGTTTAACGGATGGTAAGTAACCACATCTAAGTGATATACACTATTATTTGTGATGTCATACCACTAATTTTTTTCTAGATTTTTAAAATTAATGAATGTTATTTATTAAACTTAAAATGAACGCCGAGATAAAAAAAAATGGTGATTTGAAATTTTGAAAAATGAAAGTTAAAGATTTTTTTATAGGGATTAAAACCATAATTCATAATTTTCCAGAGATCAAAAACATTATTTTTTTTATTTTTTGGGGATGAAAATTAAAAAAAAATTATAGGGACTAAAATTAAAATTTTCTTATTTCATAAGTACTAAAATCATCATATTTAATCTTAAAAATGATATTATGTAAGTTATTGTACAATTTTGTCATATAAATATGATATTTCTTTTAATTTTATTTATAATCCATTTTTTGCAAGAATAAACTATTTTATGATATGTCAATACGTAAATGCGTTCACTAAATGGAGAAAAAGTTCATGTGGCATTCAGAAATTATTTTTATCTTTCAAAATTTTGAATCTACAAAAGCACTTCACCTTTCAAGCTCGTCCCACGTTTGCTTGGCTGTTTTGTCCTTTGAGAATTTTTCAAAAGCATCTTGATTCATGGCACGGCATAAAATATTTCTTGCTTGTGCTTCTAGTTCCAAATTCTTCATGTCTTCTTCATCGTATTCATCTTCACTTTTCTCCACTTCTTCATTGCCTATTAGTTTTGTTGGAATTTTCGGTCCATTTTTTATCACAAGCCAAAGCTTAAAATCGATAGATCGTATGAATATTATCATACGCTCCTTCCACTCAGTGTAATTTTTGCCATCAAAATATGGTGGCCTCAAAATAGAATGTCCTTCACTGATGATATTACTCATCAAATTTGCAACACTGTTGAACCTACAAGGACATTTTCTTATATTATTATGCCTAGAAAATGTTAATTGGGTGGGATGGGGGTGACTATAAAAAAAAAAAAAAAAAAAGTGGGTTGGAAAAGCATGACATGCTCCCGGGGTTGTTATAACCAGAGTTCAGTTTCAATACTTTCAAAATATGAAACGTTAAAAAAAATAAGTGAAGAAAACTTTAGCAATGCATATCACTTATCTAATAAATGAAAATAGAGAAAAAAAAATTTAAGGATTTTAACGTGACAAATTAATGACACGCAAAATTTAATTTATTTTTTAATCAACCCAATAAATAATACTACTAGAAAATAGACTTTTAACTTTAATTTTTTTCGACTTTTAATATTAATTTTTAATCAATGTTGAAATCATTGATGTTAACAAACTCAATGTTAACATCAATTTTTTGATAATCGATGTTAATTAATATACAATACATGACATCAATTTTTTAAAAAATCGATGTCATATAATACGCAATAAACCTCAAAAATGTAAAATATGCAAAAAATAATATCGATTTTTTCTAAAAATCAATGTTGTGATCCATAAATCAACATTGATTTTATAAAAACTGTTGTTGTGTGTACTCACAACATTAGTTTTTCTAAAAACAAATGTTTGGTGCACTCACAACATCGATTTTTAGAAAGAAAAAAATTATTGTGAGTGCACCACAACATTGATCTTTTTAAAAACAAATGTTCTTGTATGTCATCTAGTAGCTGTCGTCTTGCATTCAAATAGTTTGTACAAGGACAAAAATATTTTCAGTCCTTATCTGGTTAACTTCTTTCTAAAGCAAATTGCAAGAACTATTTCATGTCTTCCTCATACGTAGGGCTCTTACAACTTGTATTCATCCAACTTCGATCCATCTAATTAATAACTTTATGATACTCTCAAAGTTTGTGATTCCATGCAAGAAAATCTCATTTTTCATTAAAGATGTGATCCTATCCTATATAGGAAGAATTTTTTTTACAGTAGACTCACGTAAATGTTAACTTTCTTTTCATAGATTTGACAAAATTTCAACAGGATTTCACATTGATCTCAAAATACACGACATGAAGTGATGACATGAATTTCACCACAATTAAGTATGCATCCGAAGAATAAAGTGAAATGCACTATACCAAAATTTAATCAAATTTTAAAAAAATAAAGTTAACTTATACGTATGAATATACTATAAAAAATGACTCTTCCCAAACTGTTCAAATGGACAATTTAAGATTCAATACAACGATTAATCCAAACTATCCAGAAGAATCATTATATTGAATTTCAAATGAAAAACTAAAGTTTATCAAGAATAAACATTAATTGTATATAAAACAATAGTCATTAATCACATAAAAAAATTAAAAAATAGTCATAAGAAAAAATAGCCTAAAAAATATGAATAACATTCATATCTATGATGATAATCACTAATAATCTCCAACAATTAATGTTCATGATGTCAAGTGTAAAACAAAATTTGCCTACAAATGACTTTCAACATTGAACATTAATATTTATACCTCATCTAGTCAAATGACAAGATTTACAAAAATTAATTCCTAGTCATATATATATATACACGCACACAAAAGGGAAAATAAAGAAGAAGAAAAAAGAAAGGACTAAAGTTTTGTAATAGATTGGTGTAAACAAATCTTTGTCTGTAAAATAATAATTATTTGACTATTCAAAGGTGTCACAGTTGTGCTATAAGATGGATATAAGATGAAAACTAATATGATGAAATCTTTGTCTGCATGTAAAACATTAATTGAAATCTTTGTCTTCTTTGTATATGGTGATGAAAACTAATATGATGCATCATATACAAGAGATATAAGATGGATATGATGATTAAAAAACAAAAAACAAAGATAAAAAGTCACATGTTGAATTAAGAAAAACTAACATTTCAACCACTAATGTTTGCATTGCCTAGATAATAGATTATATGCAACAGTTTAAAGGTTAGAACTGGAATGGCAGAAAAAGAGATGAGGGATGGTTGGTGATATGGCAGAAAGAAAAAGGCATTCATATTGGTTAGCAAGTTTGGCTTCTTAATTATTTCTTCAATCACTTTAGTTAGCACTAGCATACATTCGCTTATAACTATCTATGTTATTAAAAAACACACGACATTATTGATTTGAACAAGTTACATGATTTGACAATAGTGTAACCTTTTTTAATGTAATTTTTTTTTATCATTTCCTTAACTGTACGAATTTTTCTAAGTTGGTAAAGTGTAATATGGTCATACATACTGTTAGAAAATTATATATAAGAACAAGATCTAGCAGAACACACAAAAATTGAAACTATATAATTAAATAGCATATAGTTAAACACTATCATCTCTAATATTGATGTCAAAGGGTCGTACCCTGAGCCACTTGAAGCAAAACAGACCCCTGTGATCAAATCACTAGATTGGAGATTGGGTTTCAAATATGCTGGCAGAAGCTCCTTAATATCCAATTCTTCAACTGTTTTGTTACAATAAAAATTAAAAAAGAACTCAGCAAGAATCCATGGTCATGTAAAAAAAACTGACTAGGTACTACCAGCGAAATAATCAAGTAAATATATAGTATTAGTTCTCAAGTTTCTTATTATTCGACACCTAATTAATCTTTCTTTACAACTTGATACGAAAATCAGGAATCAAACCTGATGTCTTAATTAAGGAATTTAAGTATCAATCTACTCGTGACAACAATTTTTAGTATAATATTAATTCTTTAATTAGTGATTTTATTATCTGTTACTAGCCAATTAGTCCCACTCACGTGCATGACCATATAACGAGAGGGAACAAAATACTCTGAATTAAATAGTAGTCTCGGTTATTTAATTTATAATTTTAATATGTATTTAAACACTATACAAAAGTAACCAAACTATCTATAATAAGAATTAAGTTTATATTCAATTGGGATCAGACAAAGATCAAAATGATTAAGCAATTAATAAAAACCAACATGTTGGATTGAATTTAAAATACAATCTACCAAAAGAAACACAAATATTTTGCATCAATGTCTCTCTTCTTGTTATTATATTGCAGTAAGAGACATGTTCAAAAATAGAGTTCATGTGACAATGCCAAATGCATGTCAGCAATCAGGAATGAAAACAAATATGCAATGAAAAATCTAAAAGAAATGCTCACGGAACATATATTTTGTAAGAGATCATGTGATAGAACAGAAATGCTCAAGGATCAATACCTTCAACATCAAAGCAACAATTTTCTCAGCCTAAGTACAGATAACAATACTATTCTTACAGAATTTTAGCCGGTAAATCCATAAAGTCATTAACCTGTCTATGCACGAAAACCCTCCCAATCTCAGCAATGTCACAAACCCAAACCTTCCCAATCTCAAACCCAAACAATAGCGGTGAAGAACAAAGAAGAAGACAAGGCATTAAACTTGTTTTTGTCAATACATGAGCAGACCAAACATTCAAGGAAGAACAGAGAAGTGGTGGCATCAGGGAGCTCAAGCAGTGACAGTGTGATAACTGTTGTGTATCGATATATTTTGAAATCAAATTATATAGAAATTGGTAATTTTTCTCTCTTATTACTTCCTTTTTTGTTTAAATAATTGAAAATTTAACATCAATTAAAAGTTTTGTGAAGAAAGTGTAAAAAGTTGGTGAAATTATAATGTTTGGTGAATAATTCGCGAAAAAATAAAATAAAGTAAAGCCCAAGAAGCAAATTAAAGATCTGAAGTTGTTCGCTTAGCACGTCTTAGGCGTTCAGTGTGATACACAGACTCAGCGAGTAAAGCACGCTTAACACTAGGAAGTATGAAAAAGTTTGGAATGAGAATGTGCGCTTAGTGCGAGACACACAGTCAGTGAGAGAATACCATCATACTTGCTAAGTGCGATAAGTGCACTTAGCGCGAAGGTTGTATGGAAACTAAGTTGATCTGCACCTATAAAATAAGGAAAGAAAAGAAGGAAAAGAAACACACATAAATTTTAATAGAATATAATTCCTTATAAAAGGAAAAGGCTAGAAAAAGGAGAAATAATTATTAGGAGTTATTCCTTCCCTTCATTTCCTTTCTTATCTATCCCCTTTTCTATTCATAATCATCTTGTAATTGTAAAACTTTTTATGATAATGAGAGGTTAAACCCCCTTTGTTGGGAACATAACAGCCAACTACTTTTGATGTAATTTCTCTTCCTATTTATTTAATATCATTACCTTTTACATTATCATTTTCTGTGCTTAATTTTATTGTTTATGGTTTAATCATTCATTTGCATAGTAAGTTTTAGAGATAACATTGGGAAATATTATTTTCTAAAAAAACTGAGAAATAGTATCTAATTAGTATCTAAATGGGAAATAGTAAGTTTGATCACCCATTCTTAATACAATTTAATTGTTTGATCTTTCAAAGGGATTTGAGAGAAAAAATAAATAAATTAGGTTCTTTCACTTGAGGACTCTTAGTTAGAGTATATGAATAGATGCATGTGTAAATTGAAATAATTATAAGTAGAGAAAAATCAGTAACATTACATCAAGAGTAATTTTGATAGGCTAAGTTCTCAATATTTTCATATTTTGAATTTAACTTCTATAATATTGGTTTTTCTCATCTTATCTGTTTTTAATTAATTAATTTAAATTTATGTTTAATTTCTTCTCTTGTTTATTTTAATTTAAGTTTCTGGAAAGTTAAGTTACTGTTCTTCTACAATCTTTTTCAAATCTTTTTATTTAAATATTCATCTACTTAAATGTAAATAAAGTTCATATGGATTCGACACTTGATTTTCTGTTTAAACTTTATCAACCATGAAAATTTAATACACTTGTCAAGTGACAGCGGTGTAAGTGACCTAAAACGGTAACAGCGACAGCAAAATTAGAGTTGCACAATGAACTAAGAAAGGGATGGACTTTGGAAAGTTTAAACAAAATGAAACAACGAGTGAGAACTGAAAACATGCTACAAATTTAAATATATAAAATTGTTGACATTGGTTTTATAAAAAACTATTGTTAACATTAGCCTCTAGCGACATTGATTTTTTTAAAAATCAATATTAACAGTAGTTTGTTGATATTAATAAAATTATGTTATTTATAAATATATCGTTGCATTTTTGTTAAGATCAATTTTATTTAAAATGGATATTAATGTAGTGATGTTAAAACTAATTTTCTAGCAGTGTAAATATTCTTGGTTCTTTTATTGCAATTTTTTATCATTAATTTTTTTAAAGGAAAATCTGGAATATTATAAAGAAAAGAAGCCACTAATTGTGAGCTTAACAAAAGTTACAAGGATCTGCCAACCAAACTATTATCAACAGAAAACAGTAAGAAAAGACATAAGTTATAGTTGTAAGCATGCCAATGAGTTTAAGCACCAATTCATGTAAGACAAGCCATTCACCAAACGACTCCTCCCACATAAGACAAGCAATTTTTTTATCATTATAATTTCATTCACTACAATATATATATATATATATGTTTAAAATTTACCAACGTAGATCCACTTTTAAAAGGAATACGTTAACCTATACCCAGATATATTTTTAAGTGGGTGTATTTTAATAAATCACATTTTTTTAACGAAACAAATCACATCTTAGTTATAATTTGTTAATATATTTATAATATAATATGCTAATATATTCTTTATAAAAATAAGTGAATATATACTAATAAACTCCATAAGTATTTACAAAACTATTATTATTGTGAGAAATAAGAATTATGAATATAAATAATTAAATTATATTTAAATAATCAAGATTAAAGAGAGAAAAAAATACTTTTTTAAGTTATAACCCTCAAAATAGGGTGCTATGTTGTTGATTTTGTTTTAGTAGTGCGCTCGAGTTTTATACATATAATTGATATTAAGTATTTTTGTGAAATTCATTATTTGTTAATTATTTATTAAAATTTTAATATTTAATAATTGGGTGTAAAACAAATTGAACCCCTTTGATGCATCTTTGAATTCCTCCCCTCTTTGACAATTATTATAACTCATATTTATAAATAGTTCTTATCCAATGCTATCCTACTACTAAGACCAGGGCCGACCCAGCTTGTCGTGTTCGTCGGAGGTGTGATGACACAATGTTAATGATTAAAAAGAACCCAAAAAAATTTAAAAATAGATGTTCATATATTATTTTTTATATTATTTTATGATATTTTTATAATTAAATCAAAGTTATTATTTCATTTTTCATCTTTTTTTTGTTTAAATTAAAACGGGAGATGTGATTAAAAATATTAGTATATCGGTTGTTAATTTTTTTTTATATTACCTTCACAAGTCTATATTAAAGAAATTTTCAGCTTACTTGACATAAATATGTGATGGATTTATCATAATAAATTTTAAAAATGTTTATTTTTAAAAAAAAAATGAAAACAAAAACTCAAATCATAAAGAAAATAAAATTAAATGTCAGCATATTAATAAAGAATCAAAATATGTGTAAGCTTTAATATTAAATTATATTTTTTATAAAAAATGATTGTGATAGAATTAGAGCATTTTTAACTACAAATATTTTCTCTACGGTTTATTAACGGAATAGGGACATATATCTTTGTACTCGTGCATGCATATATCACTTGTTAGTGTTAAAATACTTTACTTATGTATTGAAGTGTAATTTGAATTGGAGCTTACAAATTTTTCATTTGGATCATATTTTATATTTTAAGAACTATTCATGGATATTTTTAATGGTGTAGAATAAATATTAGATTAAATAAAAATTATAGTAAAAGTTAAAAAATACTTTTAAGCTCTACTTTTTTTTATAAATATCTATAAATAGATGCATATATTAAAAAAATCACGGATATTTGTTTAACAGATACCCACACGAATAAGTATTTATTCAGTGAGATAGGTAGCCGGTAACTATTACCTATTTAAGTTTTGCCTGCAATGGTGTTTCCTTCTGAGCACCGATTCTTTCAAGTAAAAAGGAGTTCCCCTCAATGATGATATCCAGGCTGAAAATGAATTAAGGTGAGTCAATTTTAAAGTATGAGATTCAAATATCAGTAACTAAACTTTTTATACAAATTAATAGATAATATTAAAATATTATCGTAAATAACTAATAGTTTAATTTTAGCATTCTTTATAATATAAAAATCTGCTAACTAAAGACAGGATGAAAACAAAACATACAAGAATAATTGATACATAGGTATGGATGGTTTCTTTGATTTACCTAAGAAACGTGCAAAACATGGGGTGGTTAATATGCCAACCTACCAGTGAGATAGTACTGTTAGTACAAGTTTACCTTTACTTTTTCTCCCCCCTCCTTTTTTTTCTCTCCCCTCTACGTCCTACCCTCAACTTTTGGCAAATTATTGTACGACAAATTTCTTCCTTCCTAAATTGCGACTGAAATTTCAACTAGATGAAGAAAATGTTGAGGTACCTGCAAGAAAAAATAAGCTATAACATGTCAAATGGTAGTTAATATCTAGAAGAAGAAGAAGAGACTTGCCCTAATCATGATAATAGAAGAAAAGCCAAAGAACGTAGTCTTTTATTCTTTTTTTCTCTCCCCTCCTACGATCCTACCCTCAACTTTTGGCAAATTAGTGTACGACAAATTTCTTCCTTCCTAAATTGCGACTGAAATTTCATGTAGATGAAGAAAATGTTGAGGTACCTGCAAGAAAAAATAACGTTGGTGGTGCCGTAGTGTGTCAATTGAAGAAGAAGAAGAAGATGATGATGATGAGGACTTTGGGGGTGCCGTTGTGTGTCAATTGAAGGAGTGGAGAAGAAAGATAGTTGCCCTAATAATAATGATAATAGAAGAAAAGTCAAATTTATTCTCTGCTTGCATTATGGGTTTGGGATATTTGAAATTTTCTATATGGGATGACTCAAAAGCAACTTGCTTTTTCAAAAAAGCTGCTCTCGCCATTGTAATGTAGCGGAGACTTCGGTCGTCAACTGAAGTGAAAATGCATCCAAACGATTGAATGTTTTTCCAAGTCAGCTTAATATACTGTCGCAAGAGAATATTGAATCATATTTAATTAATGTGTGTTCTTTGGACAAAAAGAGAGTCGAAAAAAAATTAAAATTGAACACTAAAATAATATGAAATCCATATTTTTACATTTTACTTTAATTTAAAATTTTTATCTCAATTATCTTTCTTTTCACTTCTTTCATGTATTCTACCAGCCACTTCTTTTCTTTATTCTACCAGACCCTTAAGGAGAACTCATTTGCATTATTGTTGTACTAACGTTATGCCCTTGTCCTTTTTTTCTTTAGTTTTAGAATGTAAGAAAAATTGTAATAGCAAAAAATAATCATATTATTAATTTTGGATTTATAGTCTAACAATATATCATTTTATAAATTTATTTTAAAAAATAAATGTTGCGCAATGTAGCTAATATAAAATGTTTAACAATCTAATAATTTTGACCTATTTATATGCTTTTAACTTATTGTATATCTTCTTATATGATACAACTAGATTTTGTGCGATGCACAACATAAACATCAAATTTATTAATTTATTTAACGCTAAAAATAGCTTAAACATTCATAAAAAAAGGAAAAATTGTACTTGTTTTTTACTTTGTGTCTAATGTATATCACAATTTTTATCTTAAATGAATTTACTTTTATTTTATGAAACTAAAAAATGAAAAAAGATTTACTAAGAAAATATGTAAAATATGAAAAACTACAATATAATTAATAGATCACATGTAGCATTTAACTTTTGCAAAAAAAAAAATATACATAATTAAATTGAGTTGTACATTTAACATGTGTTATTCACTTAATATAATTACCTCATGTGTGGAAATAAACATAAGCAATTATCAAAGAGAATGTAATTTACTTGAATTTTAATTTTTATATCCGTTTAATGTCACAATTTTATGTTAAATATAATTACCTTTCATTAATAAATAAGAATTATTAAACAACTTTTATTAAGAAAACATTTGAAATATGAAAAATCATAATATGTGGGATTAATATATCAAACATAGTATTTAATATATGTTATTCATTCAATGTGATTTGTCCAAATGTAAAAATAAACATAAATAATTGATACATAGTGTGACAATTTTTACTTCATTTTACTTTGTATTCAAGTAACTCCATAATAATTCTATTTTGAATGTCATTGTCTATATTTAATGAAAAAGAACAATTGAATATCATATACTAAGAATATGATACAAGTGAAGCTCCTGAGGCCCAGGGTGAAGAGGAGACACCTGAGGCTTAGAAGGAGGCAGTCGAGGATACAGGTACTATTGATGTAGAAATGGATACAGACTATGTAGAAGATATTATTGTAGCACATGGGGACTTGGGACCCATGGCCCACACCTACACAGGATTGAGCGATAGGATCAGGACTTTATTTAATTCTCTTGTTTTACATACATTTCATTTCATTAATCTTTTGATTTTAACAGTAGTTTATGTTTTATAGTTTTTTTTTATACATGATAGAAATCTTGATCTGATTTGAATTGATTGCATGATATGAGTGAACTGCATTGTGAAAATATTTGACTTCAAGCAAGCTTGCATTATTTTGAGAGATAAAGCGTGAAAATGTTGCGCATGAGTGAAATGGTTAGTTTGCATGACAGGAAAGTAGGGAAGGAGAAACTAATTGTTGTTAAACCGATGAGTTGTGTGAATCTTAACTGAGAGAGCGACTAGCATTAATTATTGATTTTTGCATGAATCTTTGAATGTTGAATGGATGCATGATGTGAAAATGATGTAGGCTATGTTGAATTTGTTTTAGCTACTAAGCCAAATAGCCACCTTGTTTGAGCAAATAAAGTAAACCCTTGCACCTTGTTGAGCCAAACATAATTGAAATTGTCCTGAACCCTATGAATGATTGCCTGACACACCTTGTTCTAGGTTATAGGAGAGCATTGTCTTGAAAGAGATGTTTGGTTCAAATTTGGGGGAGTGATTATAATGAGTTATGCGCATGATTATAACTGCATCATACAGTCTATAAAAACAGTGGGAAAATGGTACAAGATCATTATTTTCTTTGCTTAAAAAATTGTTCTAAAGCAGTTATGCTTATGAGAGTACTATGTGATGCAAATAAGTGGTAAACATAGTGAGACGATTATAAGGGCAGGAAAATAGAAACAAGGGAATGCTCTCTTAAAACGTAAGTTTTGTAACTAAGAAAAACCATGAATTCGTTTCTAGCCCAGCAACATTACAAGCTGAACAAAGTCTTGGGATCCACATTGTGTATACATGATTGTATTGAATGAGATGGAAAGCAAAAGTTAGGAATTGTGTTAGTTGTTTAATTGAATCAACACTTACCTAAGACACTTGTGTGCATGAGAGAAATAGTGGCTTGTGAGGAAATAAGCTTAGTCAACCTTCCTTGATGCTTGTCATGCTTGCTAACTTACTCATCTCTTTTGCTCAATTGCACATGCTTTTATCTTTAATTGTGATGCATGCAAAATTTGGGGGAAATATTAATTGATGTTTGTGCAGTCATCGCAGTCACTGTGATCAGTGCTTATTGGACAAGAAATTAATCTAACTTAGCATAGTTAATTTCTTTTGCTTGATGACAAGCAAAACTTTAAATTTGGGAGAGTTTGATAATTCATATTTAGGAGTAAAATATGCACTAAAACATATGAAAATTGGCAATGTTCCTCCAATTTTACTACTTCTTTTTGTGTAAATCATTAGAAAGTTGGATTCCTATGAGTTTTACACAGTGGAGGTCTTAACATGATACTTTATATTGTTTTAATTTGAAATTTTGCAAATATCAAGTGAGGGAAGTTAGGAGGTGAAGTCTGAAGGCTCATGCTCAGCGCACATATCTCGCTTAGCGAGCGAAAAGTATCCGCCCAGTGTGAAGAAGAAACCCTAGAATCTACTGCCAATATTTTCTTGCACTCAGCACGCAATAAGCTCACTTAGCGCGGTTTCTCACGCTTAGCGTGCATCCAGCACGCTTAGCGCCCAATCACTTACTCGCGTTTAGTGTAGCCTGCGCGCTTAACGCGTATTTACGGATTGTGAAACCCAAGAAGCTTTAAAGTAGACAAAAAAAGGGGGGAAGAGGGGACGTTCTATAGAGAATGAAACATTAACCCTAGAGCCTAGGCTGGAGAAGACATTCACTAGCCCATCATTTCCTGATTTTCGCATCACATCATCCACTTTCCTTGCTTTTTCCACTTGTAGTTGAGCTCTCCATGTTAATGGAGGGCTAAACACTCCATTGTTGGAGAGTTTCCATCGAACTCTCTTGATGTAAAAACTCTTATTATCTATTTAATATTATTGGTATTGTCTTTTCTTCTTCCTATGTTTATTTCCATGTATTTGGTTTGATCGTCCATTTATATGCTATGTTAGAGTTTAAGTATTGGAAAATGCGGTTAATCCTTAGAACTTGGTATAGCAGCTAAAATTCTTCATTTCTAGGGATAGTGTACATGTGAAGTAATTTAGTTATAGCTTGCATCTCATTCATCATGTTGTTCACTTAGTTTGAATTCTTTGAGGAATCAAGAATGAAACTAGGAGGGTTAGACTCTTTCATATGAGGATATACCGTTAGAGTAAATTTATAGGTGTAAGTGACTTTTAGAATAATAATAAATAAAGAAAAACTATTACAATTTTATCAAGAGAGGTTCTAGTAAGGTGCTCCCCGACATAATCAACCCTATATTTACCTTCGCTCATTAAGCTCGGTGTTTATTTCTATTACTCAATTTTAACATAGAATTATATTATTGTTTACCTTGCAACTCAAATGATTTACTAAACTTCGTATAAATCCAATTACTAATTGCATATAAATTGAATATGCATTATTTGAGTACAAGAAAATCCCTGTGAAAACGATACACAATCTTATTGTCTTAAATTACTACTTAGACGAATTGGTACACTTGTCAATCAGTAAACAACAATAAATTAGGGCTATTAAGGGAAATTATAAATTAATACATTTGTATGTTTACATATGTTTCTTGTAATTAAAAAAAATAGCATTTGTTTCTTACATATAAAAAATGCAATAAAATATAATTTTTAATATTTATAAAATAAATGTTAATTATAAAATTATAAAAAAGGATAAAAAATTATTTCATTTTTTTATTATTTTAACTCATTAGCACACCATATAAATATAATATATAATAATTTTAAAATACATTTTTATACTTTAAGGATTAAAAATGGAGAATATTTTCATATAAAAAGAAATTTAATCATTATTCATATTAAAATTGTATACATTAAATTTAAATATAAATATATAATAGTTTTTTAGCATAAATAATGAATAATTATAAAAAATAATCACTACAATAGATTTTCCTCTGTGTGGTTAGGTGTGTGATAAATGAGTATAAATATGAATTAGTGCAATACAAATTATATGTAATAGTTTAAAAAAATTATAATTTCAAATAAAATAAAATATTGATATAAATTGAAATATAAAGATCATTCATATAAAATTTATATGAATTAAATTTAAATATAAATATTTAAGAGAGTTTTTTGGTATAAAAAAAACTCAATGATTATATATAAAAGAAATCATTTAATGAATTTGTCCTAATATAAATACCCCTAAATATATGGATTAACACAACATAAGTAAAATATATCATCTATTGAAAAATATAATTTGTATAACTTTAAATTAAAAAAATGAATAATATTTATATATAACGAAATATTAAAGGGTATTCCTATAAAAGTTGCATAAATTAAATTTAAATATACTTTTTTGTTATTTTTATTTTTCTCTCATGCTATCTTTTAAAGTTTAACATTTAATATCATATAATACAATTAAACGTATAATTATACAATAAAGTTTCTTTTGAGTTTAGTGGGTATTTTGCCGTCACACACATTGGGATAAAAGTTTGTTGTTGTTGTTTAACATGTATTTTGTATCAATAAAATAATCATTGTGCAAATATATTATTCACATTTCAAATTTATTTAAAATACCCTTACAATACAAATTGTTGCCAACTACTATATTACAAACTTCAACGAAACATTATATGATCCTTCATTTATCTTAAACATTGTATCCTTTTCTCTCTACCACGTAGAGCATCTTTTTACCTGGCTTAAAGAGAGCTTTGCAGTAGTAGGTCGAGTAGATAATAACTGACCACAGCGAAAATTGCAGACCTATAAAGAGAAGTATAGGTAGACATGCAAGTACTGAGATGAAACTAGGAACCCACTTCATGCCATAGTAATAAGTTATGAAGAAGGAACAACCAAATGCAACCATCATGCTTGTTATGGAGATGAACAAACTTATCAGTCCAAATATAAGCTTCAATGGCAGTGACTTGTGGAAGTCATACTCAGCATAACGCGAGATGAGAATCGATAAGAATATGAGTATTGCAGTTGCAGATGAGATCAGTGAAGTTGCATCTGATACAGCAAATATCAGAAACGATGTTTTGTCCAAATAGTTTGGTTCTTTTGATTCGTCATTCATGCCACCTGGTGTGCTAATTGCGGCAGAGAACACTCCCGTGGCAATAACGGTTGAAATAAGCATGCATGACTCAGCTGTGCGTTTCATCCATGATTCTGCATTTTTCCGCAAATCTGCATGCTCCTTTGTGAATAATTCTCGAGCAGTTAAGCCTTCGGAATTTTTCATCCATCTGAATGATGGTGGCATTATCTTGTTCACCTCCTGTAATATAAAATGTTTATATATATATATATATTATAACAGCATAATTTGTTGAATGCAGTATGAACCTTATAATTTAAAATTTAGGTAGATACCTATTGGGTTGTCTATATCTAGAAAAAAATAAAGAACCATGAAGTGTCAATGAAGTTACTTAGATGTCCAAAAATCAAAAGTCTTTACATTTATAAATGCTAAATAAGAAATCAATCAGTAGACACAAATAAGAGGATCTGTTGGAGAAATTATTACATGATCATCAGTTCGGATCATGTGGTCCTGACCAATTTCCAACAGACATGTAAACAATTTTTTTTTTTTTAATTTATGAAAAAGAATTAACGTGTTACATTAAAGATTGGTTAAGACTATATGATCTCAGATCATGTAATACTTTCTCAAACTTTTCGGGACCTGAAGTTATCATATTTATGAGCTCATAATATTTTTTTGATTATCATAGAAGCAGGGGAATTCATGATGCCCATTTCCTATATTTTGTATGACAACTAAAGAATTTTTATGAGACGGGAATGTGTTGGTGCTGTGAAGCCATACAAACACAATGTGTGAAAATGCAAAGCTATAAAATTAAAAGGGTAGTACCTCAAACCATGATATCTCAAGGCTCATTTGGAAAGCTGCTCCTGAGACTAACTCAAGTTGACTAGGTGGAGCTAATTTTGCAGCCAAATGCAATAAAGTGTTCTCGTCTTCTTCTCCGGCAAATGTCACTATAATATCTTTTATAGACCCTATTTCGTGTATGAGGTTGTAGATGCTAGCATGTCGATTCAAAACAGCTGTGTGAATTATACTTCTGTTTCTGCTATCCACTTCCCATATCAAGCTGGGATAAGCACTAATAAGCTCAGACAAAAACCCAAAATTACCAACTTCTGCAGCATCAAATAATAGATGAGAAGGTTCACTTATGATGTCAAGTATCTTGCTCTTGGAGTCTATGTTTTCCAAAAGGGTATTCCAGAGAAAATTAACCAATTGAAGAAACACGTGTTGTTTCATGCCTGCAACACAAAATTTACTTGCAATGAAGCACATAAAAGAAGGGGAATCTATCATAATATATAATAACAATAAATAAAAATTCAAGTTCTATGTCTTAGCATTCCAAATAAATTGTGAACAAAAGAATTTACCAGGGTTTATCTTGACGGGAATTTGATGTTGGTGGCAATGACAACAAGAATCCAAAGGCTTTTGATTTTGAGCCAAGAGATGCAAAGCTATGCCGCCCTTTTTCTCCTCACCGTTATTCCCATCTCGTGCAAAAGCTAGTTCTTTCCTATCTCTTACCATTTTTAAGGCCAAGTCTGTAAATTAATATTTTATCCACCTTGTTAAGATAATAAAGATAGAACATAACTTAGATAAAATGTTTTTATGTACTTGAGAATGTCTTAACAACTTTTAAACCCACTTTCTGAACACGTTTATTATCACACAATTTTATAGGTTGTACTTTAACATTTTACTAATTTGAAATAATTTTTTAAAAATTATCAAATTGAAATATATTTTGAATTAATTCTTAGTCAATGATAAATCATAATATAAATGATGCTACGAAAGCCACAACTTCTACCTCTAAAATCGTAGCATCCTTTGGGACTTATCTTTGACCAAAATTAATTCAAAATATGTACTCAATTAGTAATTTTAATTTGAAAGAAGTTACTTCCAATCGATAAAAAAAAGTCATCTTACTTATCATTTAATAAGTGTTAGTGAAAATATGTTACTTGCCGACACTCCTCTTATATTCTTTTATTATTATCTTTCAATCAGAATTAAATTAAGTTTCAGTTCAGTAACTTACTGACTTTTAATGCAAACAATCTGTTACCTATATTACCAAGTAAGACTACAATTCTTGTTAGAAAACAATAACAATAACACTTAAACAACTACATCTATGTTAAAAGTAATTTAGTGATACTCACGATAGTTGCAAGTTTTGATGCAAGTGAAGAACAATAATTCCCAATCCTCATCATCAAACATCTCTTTGGTCATAGGGTATAGCTTGCATGCCATTGGGCATCTTCCTTGCAAAGCAGCAAAGTGAAGAGGGGTCATTCCATCTCCACCCTTGACTGTTGGCAGAAGTATATTTCTTTTCAGCATTAACTCAGCAATGCGCCAATTGCCAGCCGCAGCAACAAAGCAAAAGGCAGTGTTGCCCTTTTTATCCTGCAATTGAATTGCATCATTGTCTAATATGTTGAGCAACTCCTCCACAAAGTGATAATGGTTTGTGCCTGCAGCAACATGCAGCACTGTGGGCCACCCAGGTGCTATGGCAGCAGTCTTCAGTGCAGGGTTTGCATCTAAGATGTGCTTTGCTGCTTGCCAATTGCCATCTAATGCATGCTTGTAAAGTGGCACACATTGGGAGAAGAAAACCTCCATTGCATCCTCTGAAAGAAACCAACTAAATCTTACTTTAAAATGTTAGAATAAGCATGATGATGCTATATAAACATTTTCCTTGTTAGAACTTTGTCAACCTGAGTTGGATTAAAAAGTGAGTAATGATAAACCTCCATCCTATTTCATGAGAAATTATTAGATGATTTGAAATTATTATAGTATTATTGCACCCCCATGTAATTGCATTCATCCAAGCATATATTCATCATGATTAAATAAATAAATAAAACTTAAAATTTTGATATCACATACTAAAAATTTTAGGTCAATTTTCATATGATATATATATATATATATATATATATATATATATATATATATATATATATATATATATATATATATATATATATATATTAATTAAAATGATAGAATAATTAAGATTTTATTCACTATTAATTATAAGTGTACAAGAAATATATATAGAGTACAAAGGAATAACAAACTTAAAATTATCTACTAAATTATCTATAACTTATATTATAACAACAACATGCAACTAATTATTGTATAATATCAATAGTCTAACATGTTCTTGCAGGATGGTGATCGCGAAGACAACATCAAGATTGTTCATAAAAAATTTGTGACAAAAAATGTAAGATATTTAATGAGAAGGTTTCCATGTCGATAAAAGTCAACATATGCAAACTTAACCATTAAGTAGAGGTGACAACACAAAGTTTAACCTTTTAAAAGAAGCAAACATATTTAATTAACATAAGACAAAACAAACACACCATCACAAGACAAAAGCAAAAAAGTTTAATCCCCATAAGACAGAAGCAAGAAAAGGATTTAATCACCTAAAAAGGAAAGTGCAAGAAAAAAGATTAATCACCTAAAAAAGACAAGCAAAATGTCTTAATCACTTAAAAAGATAGAAGTAAAATGATTTAACCACCTAAAAAGACAGAAACAAAATGACTTAATCACCTTAAAAGACAAGAGCAAAAGGATTTAAATACCTAAAAAGATAGAAACAAAAAAATGACTTAACCACCTAAAAGGTAGAAGAAAAAAAATGCTTAACCACCTGAATAGCAGAAGCAACACAAAAAATGACTTAATCACCTGAAAAGCAGAAGAAAAATGACTTGACTATCTAAAAAAGACTTAATCAACATGAATAATTTAAGATAAGAAACATGATGGGATCCTCATTATATAATCATCAAGAAGTTCTGAAACAATGATAGGTGACAGTGAGGAAATAAAAAAATAAAGTAGAGAAAAAAAAAAGATCAATTTGGTTGTTAAGCTCCTAACTCTATCATATCATATTGAAAGGATAGAATAATTAAGATTTTATTCACTACTAATTATGTGTCTACAATATATATATATATATATATATATATATATATATATATATATATATATATATAAAACAAAGGAATCACAAATTCAAAATTATCTATAATTTAAATTATAATAACTTACAATTAATTACTCTATCATATCAATAGTCTAGCAATATATGTAATTGAGTTTTATTAACTCCTCTAGTAGATTGAAAAACTTGATCCATTGTCATTGAAAGATTAATTGACTTAAATCATAAAATAATTTCTCTCATTTTAGGGGGTATTGAGATGGAAAAAAAAAAAAGAAATATATAGGTAGTAAAATGAAAAGATAAGGAGAGAAAATAATAAATGACACAAATGATGTGATGAAAACAAAAAAATAAATGAGGTTAAAATGAGATAGAAGAAAAGGTATTGTATGTTTATATTTTTTTTCTTAAAAAACCAGGGTTAATAGGCATGCATTGTAAGTAAAAATTTTCATACGGCTAAGTAAACATGATATTTGTAAATGGACAATCTAAAAAACATTTGCATTAAAAATGCATGTATTAATTATTGTTAAAACTATAATATGTAATAATTTTTTTTGTTGATGCAAGTATCTACTATATTTGATAATAATTGATCTCTACTAATAAACTTTTACAAATAACCATTAATGGGTGTTCTTTTACTAAAAAATATTTAAATAACTGAAACGAGATAAGCAAAAGACTGAATGAGTACTCGTATCCTGTAGAAAATCAAGTGAAGGCCTTTTGTAAGTAGCTGTGTCGACCCTTTTAAGCTGTGGTTTGGCATTTATTGGTACCCCATTTTGTAGTGATGTGAGTTGTAGTTCTGTATTTGTTGTTGTTGAGTCCTCAATGTCAATGACTACTGCGTCCTGTGGTTCTGGAGTTGCTGAGTCTATATTCTGTGCAATCATTTCCCTATTAAACCCAAGAGGTTTGCAACTGCTGTAAAAATTAGTATGCATGCATGGTAAAACCGAGTTCAGTCTTAATTTAATTAATCTATATTTTCACCAAAAATAAATTATTTTGTGATATATCAATTAAGCAATTACGTTTAGCATACTGCAGACACTTGCACATATACATAATGCATATACATTAAGACAGAAAAACAAATTTGAAGTTTTTTCCAATACACATGTTTAATAATTTTATTAAAAAAAAAAATCATAAAACACTATTCATTGGAAAAGACTATTGACCGTTACTAAGGCAGTACATGTTTTTTTTTTTTTTATAATGATCACATCAAAATTTGAATCAATATTACTCTATCCAACTTTCCACCCCTAGGTCAATCCTAATGGTTTTTGGTAGGGCATGTTTATTAACTGTTAAAATGCAAAACCATATTGAGCAATAGAGACTTTTATTAGCGCTTTTACAATACAACCATTAATAAAATATTATGAATTTGAAAAATTATTAAAAACATTGCATTGTTGTAGAATAAAATAATTTATATATTAAATTTAGAAAAATTAACTATTTTAAATAAATTGAATTATAGTCAATTGATATGGTAGGTTATAACATTTTAATATTTTCATGAATTTAAAAAAAATGCAGAAGAGATGAGGAGTATAAATAAAACGGAAAGTGCAAAAAGTAAAGGCATAACACCTACCAAGTTGCCCAATTTGCATAAGCAACCGTAGCCCAACAAGAGTCCTAAACACGCAACAAGTGGGTAAGCTCTTGATCCAGGCCCAATGGCCACACCCTATACGTTCATTGCCCTCTATTATACATACATTTGGTGTTCAAACATAATTATGAAGATCAACATTTGGTGTCCAAAATAAATTTAATATATTAAATTTATCAATAAAATGCACAATCATAAATTAATACTCCCTCCTATCCCATTACAATTGTTGTGTAAAAAGAAAAAAAAATTCTAAACAATTGTCATTATAGGAGAGTATATTCAATTAGGATTTCAAAAGATTTTTTTTAAAAAAAAAAAATCTTGAGACATTTAATCAAAATTTTTAAATAATAGAAATAAGTCTTATAGTATACCATCAAGATTATTAGGATTTTGTAAGAAATTTAATAAAGTTCGTTAATATTCAATTAAAAATTTTTACAACTTAAAAAAAGTTTTATAATATTTAAAAGTATATAAATTTCAATTGATTCTTTTTTATGATGGATTTTAATGGATTTTAGTGAACTTTTTATGATAAAATATACATTAAATACTCTCACCAAAACCCTTGACATTTCATGAGACTTTCTTTCTTTCTTTCTTTTCTTACAAATTGAGATGTTTTTTTTTTCATCACACATAATAATCCCTTGTCTCTTTGTTGAAAGTGATAGACATTCATAATTTTTTTATTCTTTTGACCAATGGTTAACATGCACTCGAACGTGTGATATGAGAAAATTTTCTAATTCTTTGAATTTGGAGGCATCTTGACTATGTGCTTATATATATATAAATGAACGTGAATATATATGAACATGATAAATATATAATTTTTATAAATTTGAAAAGTTAACTCATGTATAAATTGATAAATATATAATGAGGTTTGAAATAATTGCTTGACATGTGTTTGTGTTTGGTGGGATTGTTACTATGAGAATGACTACAAATATTCATGTTATTGGTCAACATTGTGATATATAATTTGTATACAATTAACATGATTGATGATTGAAACAGAATAAACCTATTGTGTTTATAAATATACTAGGAGAAATTGATTTGTTATGTAACAGGTTTAGGGTTCTTTATATAAAAGATTTTATATAAAGTGTTATATGGACAAAATTCATGAATTTTTATCAATAATTTTAAATATTTTTTTAAAAATTCACAGTTCTTTGATATCTTAAAAATTCATAATATCCTTTCAAATCTTATGAATTCATATTTTGTAAATCCATTAAAATATAAACTACAAAATCTTAATCATAAAAGTCTTTTAAAAAAAATCTTAAAAATTACATTCTTACAAAATCTTTTAAAATCCACAATATATTTTTTATGCCAAAGTAGTGTCTTAAAATCCCAACTCAATACATCCTCCTTAGTTGTTTTTTTAATGTAACATCAATTATGTGTTTTCACTTATTCCTTGTGATCCTCTTTATAAGATTCAAATTTAAAATAATATTTGTTCCTGTTTATAAGATTGAATCTATAACGTTTCTTATATTAATTATTTTAAGACTAGAAATATCCCTTATCAAAAGAAGAAAAAAAAATATATTGAGGAAACATTGAAAGAGAAAGAAATATTAATGATAATGATAATTTTTAAAAAAATATAAATTTAAGATAAATTTAGTACTACCAGCTAAATTAATAACTTTTATTAATTACAAAACATTTATACATTTTATTGTCCGCCCTTAATCATTATGATACAAATGAAAATAAAACGTGAGTTAAAGAAAGAACAAAACGAAAGAAGAACTAGTCAATAATAAAAAAACAAAATTTAACAAGACCTGAAAAATTGGGGCCAGCAGGTTCAAATTATAAAAGTAGAGTGGGAGCAAAAGAATACTTGAAAGCGTTAATTAAGATCTTGGATAAATTATGGATAATTAAAGACCAGAAAAAGTTTTTGAATTTTTTGGATAAATTTCACGTGTTCGTCTAATCTAACGTTTTCTGTGCTTTACTAACTTGTGGCCGGTGTTTGACTTAAAAAAGCATATTTTAATCTAGAATATTTCTAATGACAAAAATTGTCAAAAAATGATTTTTAAAAATATCTTAAAACTCATCGTCCGTTTCCAAGTAAACGATTGAACAACGCCTCCATCTTGGAGACTGGTGTTGTTTTCATGTATATCAATATAGGAACAATTTCTATAAATAAGTTTATCAACTAATATTAAGCACTGAAAAAGACTAACTAATATTAAGTAATAAAATAATTTCCCAAGTTTAAACAGGAACAATTTCTTAACATGCACGTACGGCGTGCCGGATTGCGGAATCCGGACAATGATTGATGAGATTTAATTTACAATTCAAAATTTCCGAAAGGGTTGTTCTCTGAACAAAGTAAACCAATAGATTAATTTACTGCAGTGAATAATAAACAATTTAAGATTATAATAACCTGAATGAAATGGGAAAGGATACAGTACTTTATTGAATAAAAACCGAAATGCAAGAGAATGAACTTGGTGTGGACTTATGTGTGCCCACCCTTTTGAGATTAATTTATGTGTTTTTATCATTAATTTTCTTTTGTCCTCATATTTTGGATATTAATTGTGCAGCTATATATATCCACTTTCTATAAATTTCGGCTAAAAAGGTTAAACTGCATACCTGAAAACACAACTAAACGGAGGTTTTTAATTTCCTCTTGCTAGCTTACACTTGCCTGAACAAAGATGATGGATGATCTACATCAATAAGTAGTTTGAGCAAAACAGGAAAAAACATTTTTGGAGTTGTGTGAATGTACGTACCTCGATTTTCTTTGAGCTCGTTGGTTTGATATTGAGTTTTAGAGAAGACAAAAGAGAGTTCATATGATCGAAGAAAGTAGAAACAAAACACAGGTTAAGTTTCAATGCCGCAGACCGCAGTTAAGCAGAGCCATGAGAAACAACGCAATAAGAAGTAGAATATATAATCAGAGATTTCTTTTAAGGCGTCGAGCTATAGCTTATGGCCAACTAAATATATCTATTACTTTTTTTATAGAAAAATATATTTTTAAAAAACCCCTTTACAAAAAAATACTAAATACTGATAAATTTTATTCTTTTTATAAAAAGATATCTTGAAATTTAGTTGCTCTCCCAAAAATATTTAAATTTTACTGTTATTCTAAAAATAATATCTTATACTTTAATTTTATGTTGATCCTTAAAACTTACTCATTTCATAAACTATATTCTATGTTAAATTGCTTCAACAATACATTATTGGCAATTACATTTATTTATTTGTATCACTGTAGTAAATTCTTATTTAAGTGATTAAAATGATATTTTAAGAATTCAATAAGATATTTACTCTACATTAAAATAAATACTAGTCGCATAAAGTATTGATATTAATATTTATTTTACTTAAACATATTAATTTTGTATATTAGTTTTTTCAACCATTTTAGATTTTTTAAATATTAAAAAAATAATAAAACCATATACTTATGTCAGTACCAGACAAAATAAACTTATATAAAGATTGGCCATTTATCCCACTTTCCTCCACATTTAATCAAGTAGTAGTCATGCTAAGACATAAACAGTCATAGATAATGACGTTTTCTGTCTCTAGAAGCAATTTTTTTTTATCTCTAAGTGAATCAAAGACGAACAATGATCCGACACAATCATTTTCTCTGAATTACTTATTTAAATTTGCCCATTTTAAAATATGTTTCATAAACTATTTTCTTAAAATAATATATATATATAATATTACAGTAATAACTAGTTGTTTTAATAATTTGATTTTAACTATTTATTAAATTAAATTTATTTATATATATATATATATATATATATATATATAATATTTCATAAATGTTATATTTATTAACGAAAAATGTTATTTAGTATGAAAAAAGAGTTCATGAAAGAGTAACAAAAGAATGGATGACTTCTAGGGTGAAGTCTGAAACTCCATCCCTCAATTTGTACCACAAAATTGACCGACAATAACAGGTTGATAACTGGAAGAAAAAACTTAGATAAATTAAATATAATTCATTTAAAAAATTGTTATTTTTTTTTTCCAGAACCCCTTCACTGCAACCCTTCCTTGCACCGCCATTGATTTCCGATCTCCGTCAATCTGAAGCAACACCATCACCGTGGAGACCAGCTGATTGCTGCCAATTTCTTTCTCCCCTCCTTTTTCTTTTTGATTTTTCTATATGGTTTACAGTACTATATAGTAAGAGCCTTTGTCAAAATATAAAAGGGAGCAACTCATTGTTGGATGAAAACACAAGATGATGAAGCAAATTCTGAATTTGGGATGAAATCGACTATTTCATGTTTGGATTTTTTTCTAGAAGAGTTGTGGTAGGAAGGAAGAGTTGAAGAAATAAATTAAAAACTATTTTATCAGAAAAAAATCAAAAACCTATTAATAGAACATGTGGAAAAGAGAAGCACCACACGTTCTAAACAATGAGAAAGATTCTCAAAATTTGATCTTAAAAATCTCTTGCCTGGGCCAGTTGACTGACCGAGATTTGTTAGAAAAGAAACCAAGTCTTTATCTTATGTATTTGGTAAGAAAATTCTTGGAAGGATCATTTGTGGATGAGCTTGCAATGGAATAATGGATTAAGGAATATGTTGAGCTTAGAATAATGATGAAACTTTTTCTTTGTTTTAGTCATGCAGTGATAGGGGCCTTTCAATTGACATTAATTTGTGTTAGTTTAATGAACCTGATGAGAGGGTTTTTCAATTTAGGTCACTTTTGTTTGGTGGCGGCTTTCTCGTTTCTAGTGTATTATTGTTTTTGTTTTTCCTTCTAAGTGTACGTGTTCCTTGTTTTTCCATGTGCCTAGGATGTAGCTAGTCAATTAGGTCCCTTTTTTTTTTATAAAGTTTTCTGCTTATAAAAAAATGGTGCATAAGTGAGGGGGTTTGACTGAAGGTAATTTTATTTGGAATTTATTAAAGGAAGGTATTTTTTAAATTAATTCTCAATGAGAGTAAGTAATTGTAAAGATTTTTTTACGATTTTAATATTTTTTTAAAATAATAAAGTCGTAAAACATCTAACGATTTTAGAATTTTTTAATTATTTATATAAATTCGTAAATTTTCCACGTATTCAAAGTTTTTATTATTTTTTTTATTTTTAAATGAATTTTAAATGACTTTAAAGTCATTTTAATTTATAATTTTATATATCATGATTAATTGTTTAACTCTTTTAAAATTAAAAATAATTATAACTAATATTTTTAATAATTTAGGACTTTAAAGTTGTCCAAATAATAATCATAATTAAAAATATTAATTCTTTTATAATCCAACGACTTTTATTTTATAATCTTAACCATTAATTATTATTTTTAATTAATATTTTCTTAACCAATAATAATTAGATAAAATAAATAAGGAATTATTTTTAAATAATTAATTTATACCGATTAGATTCCTTTTTATTTCTAAATTTAGAAAATAATAATAATTTACAAAATAAAATATATAAAATAACAGAAAAATGAACTTATACCACATTTATTGTGCACGATGACATGACAGAAAAATAGAGTAGTAGAAACATCCTAACATAAAATATAAAATTATGAAAGAAAGGAAACAACATTCTATGGTTGTGCAAATAGATTTTTTTATATTGATTGAAAGTATACTAAAAATAAGTATGTTAAAAGAAAAAAGAAATGGAAAAAAAATGAACTTTTATAAGAGAGTTATTGTGCACAATGACATGACAGAAAAATAAAATAATAGAAATTAAAATATAAAATATATAATTATAATTAAAATGATTTTAAAGTCGTTTAAAATTAATTTAAATCAAAAATGAAAATTAATCATGACTTTGAAAGTTGGGAAAATTTATGACTTTATATAAATAATTAAAAAAACTAAAATCGTTGGATTTTTTACAACTTTATTTTTAAAAGAATTAAAATTGCTGAATATGTTACGATTTCATTCCCAAAAATTGTAAAAATTCCTAAGTCTTAGTTGCATTTGGAGATTAATTCAAACAATACCTGCATTTGATAAATTCCAAATGAAATTACTCCCTCCTTTTGGTCAAACCCTCACATAAGTTAAAGTACATTATATAAGAAGTCTTCAATTCATAAATATTTTATTTGACTACTTAATTGGTAAAATATTCAATAGGTTTAAATATAAAAATAAATCAATTAATTGCACTTATATGTTTAAATAAAACTTAAATTCATGATATCATTAATTAAAATTAATTAATTTAACTATTTCCATTTGTCTTAAAAATCAGTTAATTATTTATTATATAAAAGGCGGGAGGTAATACGCAATAATATATATATTTTTATGATAGAGTAAAGATCACTTAAATTTTATTTATAACAAGAGTTTAAAGATTGCTATAAAATTTCCCTTTAATTAAGTAATTAACATGGTATAAAGTATTTACTAATTTTATGATGATAACTTTTTTAGGAAGAACTCTCGATAAAAAAAAAATTAATTATATTTTTTCATCTATAGACTCAAACTAAAGACTTTATTTATTTAAGAGATTCAAACTTAATTAATTTCATTCGAACTAATGCTTATTTGGTTGTTATAAATTTTTCTATTAAAACTTGATATAAAATATCCATTTTAAGATAATCAGCATTTATAATTTTTTATTAATTATGTTATGATTTGATAAAAAAAAATTAATTATGTGATGATTATTGATAATCTTACGGAAACTTTATCTTGACAATTTTTTACCAATTCATAGATGAATTATTTTCACTTTATAATTATATTTTCATCTTGAATTTCATTATATTCTTGGAAATAATATTGTTATTAAATTGAAAAATGTAATTCAATATATTTTATATTTTAATTATTTTGAATTGAATTTTACCAGTATACTTAAAGAAAGGAAGAAAGGAGAAAGAATATTTACACATATTAAAGACAGATCAAATGCTAACACGGCTTTTGAATATCTGCAATGATGCCTCTTATATTGCAAGCTTAGGAGTAACTGTTTCGTCAATGGAGAATATTGTTCTTAGTCAATTTAAAGTATGGGGTCAACAACCAATAGTTGCAAACGAAATCTTATCTTTTCACGTCCCTATATATATATATGGCGTCCTGCAATTAATATTTAATTATGTACACAATTTTTAATTGTAGAAAGCAAATAAAAAAATGTATAGAAAAGAAAGGAAAAGAACGGATCGGAATACCGAATTTGAAGCCACTAACATATAAAGGTAGAGTCACTATTCTAATTCACCTTCAAGTGGGTAGTTCTTTCAAAATATAATTTACAAATTAGAGTGCGTACCATGTTGACATGCATTTGCATGTAAACCAAACTTTTTGGGTGGAAGATTCTTAAATAAATATGGTCTGTTATAAATATTTAGTAGACACGAAGAAACTATTTAGCACCTAATGAGAAAAAATATATAATAAGTGGTATAACATGATAATATATATATATATATATATATATATATATATATATATATATATATATATATATATATATATATAT